>NC_056728.1:1318639682-1318649682 GCF_019279795.1 Protopterus annectens | reverse complement strand
GTATACTGTTAGTAATTGTATACTGTTAGTAACAAGGACGGTCTACACTTGCACTGCATGCTGTTGAGCAACACATGTCCTGCATGCTGACATGTGTGATATGACTGTTTTGCTTGTGATACTGTACCTCACCATCACCTGCTATTGTGTATGTTCTGAGATTGCTGGTGTTTGTGTCTGCTTTGGGGAGGAGTGTATTTTTGTGTGTGTGCATGTGCGCATGTGGTCTGACATCATGTTCAGGTCTTAAAGTGTGATTCCGGTTTTCCTCTCACAGGTGCCGAGGTGGGGGTGGTTCAGTACAGCAGGGAAGCCGATGTCACTGAGACAGTGATAATGAAGATACCTGTGTTGAGGCACAGGCAGGATTGTAAGGGTCTGTTGTTGGACCACCAATTGACAGTACACAATGGGGTGAGACATTGGATGTCCTCCACAATGTCATGTCCATGTGTCAGGACAGTGTGGGATGGTTGAGACGTCGACGTGGATGTATGCCAGCAACATCAGCAGCTGGAGGTCGCTGTGGATGTCCAGCAAGTCACAGCCGCTCCCGTAGTGCCAGTACCAGCCCCAGCAATGTTGGGGGGGCTGTCCATAGACCATCCTAGAAGATCACATGCACGTGGCTCTGGCCAGTCCCAGCAGGGACCTGGATCCAGTGGACATATGTCAACCTCTTCGGATAGTACCCAGTCTGGATTAGTACCTGATACTGTCTGTAGCACCCCTGCCAGGCACAGGTTCCGTATCCATGGCCAGAGATGATGATCTGTAAAGCCTGCCAGGTACAGTCTGTAGCTGTCTCACAAATCCCCATATATGGCAGCCACATGGTGGAACTGTGTACATGCAGACAAACACACATAAACCAGAAACCTAAGGCACTGGCCCATAACAGTACTCCTGGCCCTCACACACACATGTCGATTGTATGGCTCAGTGTAGGCCTCTGGCAAACCAACAACACACCCTGTGCATATGATGAAACTTGTGCCACCTCCTGTCATCTGTAACATTGATACAGGAAGAGGCTAACATGGTGCTGATGCACAGGGTGACTTTAATAAAGTTTAGCAATGGTTGAATGTGTAGCATGTTGTCAGCAGTAAAGTCTAATGATATTTTTGAAGGTGTAGCTGAGCAGGCATGATGCATTAAAGCTGTAATTAGCAATGTTGTATTGTTTCCACCAGTGTTTATTCCAATTGTGTTTTGTCTGCCCATGTGCCACTTGGTTGATGTGTGCAGTTGTGTCAGCATGTGTTATACAGTGGACAGTATGTGTGGGGTGTGTGCAGCACAGGTCTGCAGGTGTACATCTGTAAACATGGTGGAGGTGCACTGTCTGCAAGTACGTGCATATTGGACACATGGGCAAGGTGACATGCCCTGTATTGGCCAGTGTTAACACTCCATACTTTCTATTGGTGGCCAGTATGCATTGTACTACACACATTTTGGAACTTGAGTACACATGTGTGTGTATGACATGGGTTGACACTGTGCTGTGGCTGATGCTGTTGTTGCTATCTGTCATTGGTTTGCATTACTAAGGTTAACACTGTCCCAACTGCATAATCCTTTATTAATGCTCACTGTTTACCTACAGGGTTGCATGGACCGTGCTACCACAAACACAAGAAATTCTCACTTATACAGTAAAGGTGCATTAGTCTCATGGACCCCTGCCATAAACTAAATATATAATAGAAGGTGTGAAGTTGTACCAAAAGAGTTACATACCAAGAAGGGATAACCTCTCTGGGTCAGTATCATTGGGAAAATACAATCCCTCAATAAACATATAAGGCAAGCTTCAAAATACAAAATGGCAAGGATTCCAAAGACAACACTAAAGCTTTCTTCAGCGTTGTCCATAATCTACAGGGGAAATCTCAGATCGGGTCACAGTTAATGTAAATGGTCACAAAACACACTTACCTGACTGACATGACCAATTCCTTGTCAGTTTGAATGCGGATTTCACCATTCTGTCATTACACAAGGGCCACATTTCCAGACCCAAAGAACGTAAAACCTGATGATTCACAGACACTCTAGTTAAAACATCTCTTTAACAAAGTACACACCACAGTGGCAATGGTACTGGACAGTGTCCCTGGCTGTGTCATACACAAGCTGACATATGAAGTTACCACTCACCTAAACGCTCTGTCCAGATGCAGCCTCTATACAGGTTACATACTTGTGGAATGACGCAAGGTAATGGTGTTCACAGTCCACAAGGGTTGAGCTACATCATCTTCTCCTTTCGGATGCTCCCATTAGGGTTCGCCAGAGTACATAATTTCTTCCTGGCCTCTGCATCTTGCGCTATCACACCATACACCTGCATGTCCTCTCTCACCACAGCCATAAACCTCATCTTAGGCATTCCTCTTTTCCTGTTACCTGGCGGCTTCATCCTTAACATCTATTTCACAATATACTCTGCATCCCTCCTCAGCACATGTACAAACCAACTTAATCCTGCCTATCTGACATGGTCTACTAACCTTCAAACCTGGCCTGACCCTCTAATATACTTATTATTAAACCTGTCCACCCTCGTCACACCCAGTGCAAATGTTAACATAAATTGATTAAAGGTAGAACTACAACACGTCCTGGAAACTCTCACCCTATAAGCCAGACCAATGTTATCTGGAAGGTTATGGAGCACAACATTATGGAACTCATTAACAGAGACATTATGAACCTGCAAACACTGCACCATACCCACTTAGGTTCCCTAAAGGCCAGATCATGGCTCCTACACCTAGTAGACCTCAAGCCAGTCAACAAGGCTTGAGGTGAGGGAGGGGAGGTCAACACAGTCAAGGTATAGCTCACCAGCAATTCATACTGGTATTATACATAACCTCAACAGACTAACCATAAACGATAGTTAGATGATGGCTTGACAACTGATGCACAGATGCAGGACACACAGTAACATTTGCAGCCTCCAAGTACTATTCTATGCCAGTAACAAGTGGTATTCACCTGCACTCAGTCCTGGGACCACTCCTGTTTGGCATATAGCTTTCGTAGGTACAAGCAAACACAGTAGGGATATGTCTGCCCACGTTTGATGACAATGCATACTGTGGGCTATACTTTATTCTCCAGATGAGACACATCCTCCAAAAGGGTATCATACAGACAGATACATGGTGTCAAACTAATGCTGTAAAGCTGTAAGCCTAAGAAAGCACAGTTATCCACTTTTAGAAATCAAAGTGTCCCCAGAGTACCACATAGGTAGTAGCCCCCAAAATGTGGAATAGGTACTAGTGTATACATAGATCCATGTGTTGAGTCATCTCTCCTTTGATAATCACATTACCAAAGGGTTTTGGAAATCCCTGTGTGGAGCACATAAGCAATAAAGGGTTTGCATGCAGATCAACAGAGGTTGTTGCACATCTATAATGATTAGTCATCTTTGTCAGACTTTGCTTGCTTTGGAACAGGTTTCAAATATACCTCAAGCATAAACCCTCACTCACACTCTTCAATAGAAACCAACCGTGATGAGTGGATGTGAAACGGAAGACGTAGCCCAGGGATCACTGCAGTGGCTAAGCTTGTCACAAGCATACAGAAGTGACCTAAGGTCTGGAAAGCGCCAGCACGCTCTGGCAAAGATAACACATGCATTCATGGAGAAAGCACAGTACCCACCTACGAAATACTTGGTCACATTTATGTATATGGATTTGCCCCACAGCTACCTTACATGTGTAATGCACATACAGTTGTCATTGTGATATGTCATACAGTAGAAAAATCAAAACCCACTCCACATTGGCCAACGGTGTCACACTCCTGGAGCAGACACACACACAGTCAGCAAGTGCGAGATTCAAACTCTTTCCTAACTACATTATGATACTACAGCAGTATGCATTCACACGACGCGTTATACACATTACTGGGATTTCACCTTTCCACATGTATATTTGTAGGTTGAGTATACCACTTTTAAGGGGTGTAAGTAGTCTCCAAAAAGGTTGCTCCTTCCCAGGGAGACACACACAGACAGTTGGCAAGTGCAGGATTCAAACCCCTACCTAACTACATTATGATACTGCAGCAGTATGCATTTACACGACGCGCTATACACATTACTGGGATTTTACCTTTCCACAGGTATATTTGTAGGATGGTGACATCATGAGACTTGACAAAGATGAGTACACGACTTTTAAGGGGTGAGTCTCCAAAAAGGTTGCTCTCTCCCCAGGAAGAGACAAACACACATGCGCGCACACACTCGCACACACACACACACACACACACACACACACACACACACACACACACACACACAGTTGGCAAGTGCATTGTTCTTAATCCAAACGAAGTACATCTTTACACTTCAGCAAGCAATATGGAGTTACAGGGTGCAATACAGACATTACTTGCTGACAGTCTGCACAAAGGTTTTTTCACATTTGTTAACCTCAGCAGGCTTATCATACTAGGTGTATTGTGAGTGTATTGTATGCATAGGCCATGACCATATCATATATGGGTTGATGCACCACATGCTGGCACACACAGGGTCAAACCTTGAGTAGCATCTTACCTTCACCTACATGATACTGCAATATAACAGAAAGATGATAAACTTCAACAATTGGCTGAGCTTCTGGTGTCATTCAAAGAGGATCCAGTCTCTGTCTGCCTGTGATGACATGATAGACAAGCCTTGTTGCTGCGCTACAGATGGTTTGCAACTGTCGCCCCTATGCTTCTGAATACTGGCCAAGGCTCTTGCTGTTCCCATATTACCTTTTTCAGGCAAGGCTCAAAGGTTCATAGGTAGGTACTAGGCAAGGCTCAAAGGTTCATAGGTAGGTACTAGGCTATCGGCGCTGGGGCCTATACAAGCCCAGCCAAAAAGGTACCCTGGCTTTTGCCACCCAAGAAATTTATTTTCCTGTGCCACTGTTGAGCAGAGACACAGAAGTGATCCCCAGGGTGAATTTCCTATTTCCCATCCAATCATCAAGATTTTTCTTGAAGAGTGCTAATGAGGAGCTTTGTTTGATACAGACAGGTAGTTTATTCTGGAGTATGTCAAGTCTCTGGGACCGGAATCTATCCCTCCGGCATGTTCTGTTTATTGCAGTGACAAGGTTTAGGTCCCTAGAGCATGTAGGCTCATAGGTAGGTACTAGGCTATCTTCCCAAGGGCATTTATAAGCCTAGCCAGAATGTGTTGGCTTTCGCCTCCCTTTTAAATTAGTTTCCTGGGCCTCTGTCTAGCAGGGCCACTGAAGTGATCCCAGGGTAAATTTACAATTTCCCATCCACTCATCAAGATTCCTCTTGAAGACAGTCTGCGAGGGGCTCTGCCTAACATCAACTGGGATTCTATTCCAGAGCGAGGGAAGTCTCTGGGACAGGAATCAATCTCTCCAGCACGTCCTGTTTATTGCTTTGCTGAGGTTTAATTCACTGGAGTGTGTGGCTCTAAGAGATTTGTTTTTCTTGAGGTGGAGCATGTCCATTAATTCCGGGTTGGACATGGCCTTATACATCAGGCATAGATCACCTCTGAGTAGGTAGTAAGCAACCACGTAAAGCTGGAGTTTCTTTAGTCGAGCTGCATAGGGCATCTGTTTGAGGCCCATGTTCCTCTTGGTGAGGTACTTCTGCGGTCTTACCAGCTGTTGCATGTGCCAATTAAGTTACATACTATCTACCTGGGTCCCCAGGTCCCTAATTACATTTTCCGTACCTAGTGGATTACCACCTATCTGGTAATTCGTGGGCACTTCGTTTTTTCCAAAGGGGAGGACTATGCATTTTTTGGCATTCAGCTTGAGGCCATGGTTTTGACACCAGGTATCTGTCTCTGTTAAGACCCTTCTGGAGGATGTCTGTGTCAGCCAGAGAGTCGATTATGGCCCCAGTTTGCAGTCATCTGCGAACTTGGTCAGCCATAGTCCTCCCGTGCTTGCCTGTACCTCAGAGAAATATACACTGAACAGGAGGGGTCCCAGGACCGAGACCTGTGGGATACCACTTGTGACTGGTTAAGAGTCGGACATGGCACCCACAACTCTGACCATGTGTGTTCTATCCGTGAGCCAGTTGGCCACCCATCTCGTGACATAGGGGTTAATGTTCAAGCTGGTAAGCTTGTCTATGATGCCAGAGTGGGGAATGGTGTCAAAGGCCTTAGTGAGGTCCAGGTAGGCTGTGTGGACTACCTTGCCTTCATCTATGGCCTTGGTAACTGTTTCAAAGAAGTCAACTAGGTTTGGGAGGCAGGATCTGCCTTTAACAAAGCCGAATTGGATAGGGTCCAGTGTCTGGAGGTTCCCAATGTCTCTGTTTATGAGTTCCATGATAATTCGCTCCATAGCTTTGCAGACCAAGCTGGTCAGGCTTATAGGGCGATAGTTCCCAGGTTGTGTTGTGGCACCACCTTAGTGGAGCGGGATGACTGTTGCTGTACGCCATTCTTTGGGTACATAGCCTGTGGTAAGGCTGAGTCTGTACAGTGAATTTAGGTGAGGGCTTAGTTCCTTTTGGAGCTCGTGTAAGACGCAGCCTGGGACACCATCCAGTCCCAATGATGCTGTGTCCTTAGCTTTGGAGAGGGCTGTTTTTACCTGCATGTCCGTGATGTCTGGGGCTCTGCATTCTTCTGGGATGGACACAGGCCCTTTTGGGGGTGGGGGGGGTTGAAGTTTGCACTAAACTTGTCCGCCAGGATGTTGGCAATGTCAGTTGGTTCAGTGTATTTTTTGCCATTTTGCAAGTAGCTCAAAGCATATCTGAGAGTTGCCACCTAAATGTTTGATATAGCTAAAGAACGCTTTGTGGTTATCTTTAGATTCCTTGGCAATTTTTCTTTAGAAACTGGCCTTGGATGATTTTATGAGCGATCGTAGTTTCTTGCTAATAATGATCAGTGATGCCTTTCCTTTTTGGAATATTGCTCTATCATGTAGTAGTTTCCTCCTTCTGTTGTATAGCTTATTTATGGCCAAGGACCACCAGACTGGTTTCCTCTTTTTGGAGTGAATCTTGGTTTTACTCGGGATGGCTCGATCCATGCATCCCTGTAGATGCTCATATAATGCACTTGTAAAGGATTCTGCGGATTGGATAGCATTATCCTGTAGCAAGGGGGCTTTGAAACTTTCCACTTCGGTCTTGAGAAGTGGAAAGTTTGCTTTTGAAAAGTTTTTCACAGTGGTTTCCTTGACTGGGGGTGGTCGGGATGTGAATGTCCAGCGTGATAACTTTATGATCTGATCTTACCAGCGAGGGGTTTACATCTGGTGTGGAACACTGATCCCCCATGTTGGTGATGATCAGGTCCAGTATGTTGTCACCTCTAGTGGATGTGGTGACCAGCTGTTCCACGGCGTTTGAGTTTATAAATTCTAGGAAGCATTGGGCAAAGGAGTTTGTAGTTTAGTAATTCTCCCAGTCAATGTTTGGGTAGTTGAAATCTCCTAATATCATGATGTTTGGTAGGACCTTTATATTTTCCAGTGTTCTCAGGAATGCTGAGTGAGGGTCCTGAGACAAGGTAGGTGATCTGTAGCAGGCTACGATCTGATGAGCAGCTTTGCCCACTGTTAGTTGCACTTGGATGGTCTCCGAGGCCTCGTGCTGTGCCACTAACCTGGAGGTGTGGGTATCCTTTATGAAAATGGATACACCCCCTCCTTTTGTATTTCGGTCCGGGTTTTGGGGCCGAAGCTCGGAGAGATTGGGATTTCTTTAAAGTGGAGCATGTCCAACAGCTCTGTGTTTGACATAGCTTTGTATGTTAGGCAGAGATCACCTCTGAGTAGACAATATGCGACAGAGTAAAGCTGGAGTGTTTTGAGACGGTCTGTGTAGGGCATGTATTTGAGGCCACTAATCCTCTTTGTGAGGTATTTCTGTGGGCTTTCCAGTTGTTGTAGATGTCTTGTGAGGTACATACCAAAAGGGGTGTTGTACTCTATAATGGATCTAATGAGTGATGAGTAAAGGGGAACAATGGCCTCTTTTTTTCTGCATGAAAAACCTTTTGTGATGAGGTGTGCCACATAGAAGGATTTCCCGACTACTGTGGTGATGTGATTATCAAAGAAGAGTCTACTGACCACTTGAGTTCCAAGGTCTCTTATCACACTTTCAGTGTTAAGTATACTACTGGCTATGTTGTAGTTCATGGGTACAGAGTTTTTACCATAGGGGATGACAATGTACTTTTTGGCATTGAGCTTGAGGCCATGGCTTTGACACCAGACATCTGTCTCAGTGAGGCCCTTTTGTAGGATGTCCACATAGTTAGTAGTTTCAATTATGGCTCCTAGGTTGCAGTCATCTGGGAACTTCATTAGCCAAAGATCTTCTGTGTTAGCCTGTACTTCAGGGAAGTAGATACCAAACAGGACAGGACACAGGACTGAACCCTGTGGTACTCCACTTGTCACTGGTCTGAAGTCGGACTTGGAGTTTGCTACTTTCACAGTGTGGGTTCCGTCAGTGAGCCAGTTGGCAACCCATCTTGTGACATAGGGATTTATCCCTAGTTTAGTGAGTTTATCTATAATTTCAGAGTGGGAGATGGTGTCGAAAGCCTTGACAAGATCTAGATAGGCTGTGTGAACCACCTTACTAATGTCGACGGCTTTGGTGACTGCTTCGAAGAAGTCTATCAGGTTTAGAAGACATGATCTGCCTTTTACAAACCCGAAAGGGTTGTGGTCCAGAGTTTGGAGATTGCTAATGGGGCGCTAGTTCCCGGGGTCTGTGGTGGCTCCTCCCCTTGTGTAGTGGGATAACCATCGCTGTGTGCCATTCAGCAGGCACAAAGCCAGAGGTGAGGCTATGACTGAACATGATACTTAGGTGTGGTGCAGTTCGTTCTGTAGTTCATGTAGAACACAGCCTGGGATGTTATCTGGTCCCATGGATGCTGTGTTCCTGGCCTTGGAGAGTGTTTTTTACCTGTGCAGACGTGATGACAGCAACTTTGCATTCTTCCGGTACAGAGATGGGCTCTTTCATGGGTGAGAGGGGCTCTTTCATGGGTGAGAGGGGGGTAAAGTTAGCACTGATCCTATCTGCCAGGATGTTGGCAATATGCAAATTTCTCCCCCCCCCATCCCCCCAAAAGAGCAAATCACCATCCCAACAGAGTGTAGCCTCCCTGACATCACAGATAAACAGGTGAGAGCTGCCCTCTCCAAAGCAAAACACACAGCATCAATGGGACCGGACGGTGTCCCGGGCTGCATCATACACGAGTTACAAGAAGAACTAAACCCTCACATAAAGTCACTGTTCAAACTCAGCCTTACCACAGGATATGTACCCAAGGAATGGCGTACTGCAACAGTGGTCCCACTCCACAAGGGAGGTGCCACAACAGACCCCGGAAACTATAGCCCCATAAGCCTGACTAGCCTGGTCTGCAAGGCTATGGAGCGTGTCATCATGGAACTCGTAAATAATGACATCGGAAACCTACAGACACTGGATCCTACCCAATTCGGCTTTGTTAAGGGCAGATCTTGCCTCTTAAACCTGGTAGGCTTCTTTGAAACAGTTACCAGGGCTATAGACAAAGGTAAGGTAGTCCATACAGCCTACCTGGACCTCGCAAAAGCCTTTCACACAATACCTCACTCCAGCATCATAAATAAGCTCACCAGCTTAAACATCAACCCCTATATTACAAGATGGGTTGCAAACTGGCTCAGGGATAGAACCCACATGGTCAGAATTGCAGGTGCCTTGTCAGATTCCAAACCAGTCACAAGTGGCGTCCCACAAGGTTCAGTCCTGGGACCTCTCTTGTTCGGTATTTACTTCTCTGAGGTACAGGCAAACACGGGAGGACTTTGGCTGACCAAGTTCGCAGATGACTGCAAACTAGGTGCCATAACAGACTTTCTGGCGGACACAAGCATCCTCCAAAAGGGATCTCACAGAGACAGAAAACTGGTGCTAGAGCCATGGCCCTCCC
>NC_056728.1:1318370345-1318577643 GCF_019279795.1 Protopterus annectens | reverse complement strand
TAATTATAAAAAAAAATAGTCAGCATTTAAGGCTTATCATTTCAATACTGTGTTGCTGTATGTAAATTTGTCAGAAGAGCTGAAAATTGCCTTTAAACCCCTGACTGATTTAATTGCTTTGCTTTATTATGAAAGGGGGGGGGTGTAAAGTTCTCCTCCTCTCTGAAAAAAAAAAAAAAGAAAACAGTTCCACAGCTTTCTGTATTTTTTATATCAGCTGCTGTGTTCCTGACATTAGCAGGATTAATTGCCCATCTAAGATTGACAGCAGTACCTGACAGGGTAAACTACAGATTTAACTGTGTCTATGATATGTCATGCAGGTGGAGACAAACTCCTCAGCAAAGTATGTGAGAAGTTGAGCTTAAAAAAAAAGTAGGTGGGGTTTCCCTTCCTTTGACTCCAATGCAAGTAAATAAAAGTTTTAAAAAGTACAAGGAGGTTTCTGGTACATGCACAATGCTGGAACCATATTATTAATGTCTTTCGGCTTTTCCGGTTAGAAGTCGTACAGTGAAACTCCGGTCCGCTAATGATGGCAGTGGATTTTTTTATGGTGCCGAGTTGCCAGCTCCATGCCCAACCTTCAAAGAAGGGACACCCATTCACGCACACACCTACCTGCATGTCTTTAAACATCACTCGACTGTGGGGAGGACATGCAGACTCCACACAGAAGGCGCTCAGGCGAATCGAATGGGAGAACCTCTTGCTGTGAGGCAACAATGCTAATCACTGCACCACCGTGGCTGTCAATGCTGGAACCATATTGTAGGGAGAAAAGAAACATAAAGATTGAGTTCAACTGTAGGAAGGGCAGACCCTGGATTCATGAAGCTTGCGCCAGGCGCAGGCATAAGCGTAGATGTAATAATGCCAAATATGTCTGCGGCGATTCAGGTATGAACCAATCCCACGTGCACTACCGGCGTGCGTCAGAGCTCGCCAGCCCTCAGCATAGGTATGCACATCACCCCACGCGCAGTGTAGCACCATGCTAATGAAGGCATACAGCGATTCACGAAGTGGTGCAGGCGTAAGCGCAAGCCCATGGAAATGTAAACCAAAACACGGTTTACATTTTCCCAAACAGAACATCGGAGTTATGGAAGTGGACCACACACATGTATTACAAAGTTAACATATGCCAATGGAGAAATACACAGCCAATGGCATAAGAAAAGATGCACAACACCTAAAAAACAACATTTATTGTCATGTCCACAGTAACGCACAGTACAACCGCAGGGCATGTGTGTGCAAACAGGAATACAAAGGAAATATGTAAAAATGGCAGAAAATTGCAATGAAAGACAAATCAGGATTGCACCATAATATGCAAGGGTAGGCATGGCACACCACAAGCAAGGCGCAAGGGTTGCCAGGGGCCCGCAACAGTGTTTGGAGCTGTAACTATGAATTAGTAGTCAATGCCATGCAAATGAGGCAGGTAATACTGAATCGCAAATGTCCGCGGATTAAGGATGTACCTGACGGCGCTTCTCTATAACACCGAGGTGTGTATCAAAGGTGATACATGATATCAGCAGAGGGGTGTGCCACCGTATCAGTAAGCACATTGGAGCAATGCAAATCTGGCCTGGCCGTAGCTAAGCAAAGCTGAAGGACAGGGGTGGGGAGGAGGGTATAGAACCGTTTAGCTGAGAGCACACATGGTGCCCGAAAGTGCATGTGTATGGGGATGAACTCGTGCCCGAAACCTGGTAAGCGGATGCACGCACCGCGAACAATAGTACAAACAGGAAGGTCATGGAAAGAAAAGAAGGCAATGTCGAAGCAGGGTAATTGGCGTAGTAATGAGCAATTAACACCAATCAACACACGTCGGCCAATCGACGGCAGTAGACAAGCCTGCATGCAGAAACCTGCAAAACAGGATAGGGAAGGCATAGGATTGCAAAGAAAGGTGTGGAGGACCTGGAATGCAAAGACAGGAGAACTGTCATAGCAGAGCAAAGCAAACCCACAGTAGATCGGCAATAGCACACATTACACAAGATAAGCCAGGTCTAGGAAAGTACAAATGAAAGCAGGCAGCTGGATGCATACCAGCAAATGGTAAGTGTAACGTGCATAAATGTAAATGGAAGGGCAGGAGGTAATCCCAGCATCCAAATGTAATGCAACACCAAAGGCAGCACAATAGCGGTTTCGTAAATAAAACACAGAAGATACCCTGTAGCCACGATCATACATACACATCCTATGACATCATCAGTGTTCACAGCAGAACAGTATAAAGTGTGAAAGCACCCAGCACACACCTGTGTATTCCCAAACAACGCACCATAGGTGTAAACAGACGGGGAACTTTTAAAATGTACATGTTGGGAGCTGCCATAGCTGTGATTCATCAGCATGTGCTACAGACCGACGGTGTTGTGGAGGATGATGCCGACAACCACCGTAGGCCTCGGAGGAGGAGAAGAGTGTTCAGACCAAGGGTAACCTACCAGGGGCTACATGATCTGGAGATAGTAGAGCGTTACAGGGTGGACAGGGACATCTTACAGCAAATAGTAGAGCTGTGCCGGCCACACCTGAGAACCAGAAACAACAGAGGGGAACCCATCCCAGTGGACAAGAAGGTATGTGTAAGCTTGCGAATACTAGCCAAAGGTACCTTTCAAAGGCCAAGTGGAGATATAATGGGGTTCTCACAGGCATCGGCATCCAGGGCACTACACCAGCTCCTGGGTGGCATGTTACCACATGCCAATGAGCATATACACTTCAACTGAACTCAGGAGGAGTTGCCCAGCAATATGCGTCACTTCCACCATGTGGCAAACTACCCAGAGGTACTGGGTGCGATAGACTGCACGCACATACAAATTAAGTCACCACCCGGTGAGTATGGTAGGCACTACATAAACCACAAGAGATTCCACTCCATCAACTGCCAGGTCATGTGCAATGCCCAGGGCATTATCATGGATGTGTGTGCTGGCAGCCCTGGAAGCTACCACGACTCCCATATCTGGCATGCCTCACAGCTATATCAGGTATTTGTCAGGGGGGACATCCCACAAGGTCACCTTGTGGGAGATGCGGGCTATGCACTTGGGCCGTGGATGATGACCCCCATCAGAAATGCACACACACCAATGCAAGAACACCATAATGAGGCACACGCACAAACCAGAATCATCATAGAGCGTGTGTTCGGGATGCTGAAATCACGGTTCCGGTGCTTGGACACATTTGTTGGATCCTTGCAGTACTCTCCAGGCATGTGTGCCCACATCTTCATAGTATATGCCATGCTACATAATATGATCCTGCGGAAGCAGCTGCAGCAGGGTCATAATGGGGGAGGGCCTCACAGCCCACCGCAAGTGCCAAGGCCAACACAGGCACAGAGGGATCCAGACCACGGACACACTGTGCCAGCCCCAGTAGGCAGATGGAGGTGTGCCCAATATGCCTACGCCTTGGTAAAGAGGGAACGTATAGCACACACCTTGACAGTGTAGGCTCCCACGGACTGACACCCCTCCCCACCTGCACACAGTAACATGGATGGCACACAAACATGACTATCTGTAAATTGTGATATATAGGTGGCCCACTGTGGAATCCTACATAGGCAGCCCTCAAACATTGTACACACAACAGCCATGGGAACACGGAACTGTCAACACCTGAACAGTAGATGCACCTATCAGCATCTGTCGGTGCTGTGTGTATAGGTTCCCAGGTACATCGGTAGGTACACACCCGATTGTCAGAGGCAAAACACCAAACGGGGCAAACAGTGACACCTGTCGCCACAACATCGAGTAAGCAACTGTCGCGTACTGGAGCAGAGGCAATCACGGGAGCACATGTGTGTAAGCACTGTCCTACACACAGTCATCACGGATTACCCGCCGCGTTACTGAGGGGCTCCACAAAATGTAATCATGGATGTAGTGTCAAGGCAGGGGATGTACCCATGACAGGCATTAGTCACCCCGACATGCTGCATCCACGGTCGTATGAAGGTGTAGCAAATTATCGGGTGTACCTAATTGTGATATACATACCCAGT
The DNA here is from genome assembly GCF_019279795.1 of Protopterus annectens. Classification (NCBI taxonomy): domain Eukaryota; kingdom Metazoa; phylum Chordata; order Ceratodontiformes; family Protopteridae; genus Protopterus; species Protopterus annectens. Next base: position 1,318,573,589 of record NC_056728.1, on the reverse strand, counting down.
GCTGGAATACAGCCAGTAAACATCACATGGACATACCATTAACTGGACCCATCAAGTTGTAAACTAATGGAGTCATCCATGTGAGTGTAGTGTGGAGTAACTGCTATAGTGTACTGCACATACAAATTTACATAATTCATGTACAACCCCCAGATGTCCAAGTGGTACATGCAGTGACTGTCGTGCATGTTCCCGGTCCCATGTCCCGCAAAGGATGTAACATAATCCCGACGGCACGGGTAATGCAGTCCGGATGCAGGTCATCAGAATATGTGTAGCACATGTTAGCGGGAATAAGCGTTGCCCACAGCTGGTAAGCAATGTTTAAATATGACTATACGGATATGTGCGAAACAGGGCTAAGTGTCACCAACCACTGTGCAGATCACGGTCAATGATGTACAGAACAGGTGACACCAGCATTAGTCACCCCTGAACAAATAGCACCTGCTCTGAAGGGTAAAACGACCACTGCCAGGAGTGGAACAGGCAGTCATGTACACAATCACCCAACACTATTGCTAAGCAAGATGTACATATGGTAGGGTTGCCACAGTTCAAATGACCAATGTGGGACATACGCCAGATGTCAGCAGGACGACACACACCCGGCCAGGACGAAAACCAGAACAACAGGGTTTTGCATAGATAAAAAGCTTATAGTTTAGTAATGGTCGCAGGTACGTGTTCCGTGTCCTGTAACATGTAGGTGGGTCAGATACAGAATAAGTGTGACATGCAACAATGACATAAACTATAGGGAATATGTCCCAAAGTCGCAGGACATTGCTATGTTCACAAATATTTGCGGACACAATTGCACAAAGAGGATTGTCCCTCGCAAAGTGGGATGGGAGGTAATCTTAACCTATGGCAGGTGTGTAATGTGACAGGTACAGACACAAACATGCAGTGTCTAGGAAACACAGTATACACTGACAAACACACAATGAAAGGCGTAGCATGCCTGTCATCACCCCGTCCGAGATATGTGTGTGTGTGTGTGTATGTATGTATGTATATATATATATATATATATATATATATATATATATATATATATATATATACATACAGATATATATATATATCTACACATATATAATACAGATAGAAAGGGCGATAGTGTGATATATGTCGATATACAAGGGGTCACTGGCATCTGCAAATATATAGATAGGTCAACGACATTCTAACCACCTTTGAGGTACAAATAAACAGGATACCTTCAACTATGGAACGTGTCACACACCAACACGCGTAACCAGGAGGATGAAAGACAGAAAGAACACAGTACTGGAACAGTAGAACCGCGAGCAATAGGACGATAGTAAGGACATGTAGTCACCGCTGTCGGCGGTGCGGACCACGTAGGTACTGTGTACAACTGTGGTTGTGTGTGATGTAGCCTGTGTATGTGTGTGATGAGGGTGCCATGTGTGTTCCCGTCTGACTAAAGTGTGTCGTGTGTGTCCGCATAGTGTGTCTGTAGGTGGCAACTCGGAGGTAGATGACTACGGTAGGTGTGGGTATAGCTATCCGTAGGCATGCGGTAAACACCTGTCCCACATCGGGAGGGACGGCCCCCCCTGGGCAGGTGTGTCCTGACATGAAACATTAGAAAGGGCAACTGTCCATGAGTGTAGGACATTTGTATGTCCCACATAATATGCAATAGTTGCAGGAAATACTCATGCCTGTATGTAAGAAACGGAAATGTTACATGCAAACCGATACGTAGTGAAGGACCAAGAACAATAGGTTTGTAATGAGGATAAAAGTATGTGCTATCCTGTGTAATGACCGTGGCCATATGTCAGCCTGTAAACACCACTGTGTGACCCGCAAGTGTCCAACTATGGCCATATGAAAAGCCTGTGCAGCTATTACAGGTCCTTTGTGCATTGTTACTGGTCTAGCCCTTCCAGTTAGATTGGCTGTCACGCTATAACAATGTCCCGTGACTACGGGCCATATGTCTACTGTTATTGTACACGCCAATCATGTTCATGTTTGTCTGTCACATCTCTTCCGCTATTCTAGTATGGGAGTAATGTTTGCATCCTTTGCAAATGCAGAGTGGAGTACATAGTTATTTCATCATAACTGTTTATACATATCTTAATTACATAGTGCTCACATCACTATATGATACCTTTGTTATTCATCATATGCCTGTTCTCCTGTGTAACATATCTGACGTATCAATCTACTGTTCTATACATTACACATGTTTTATATGGTATCCCATAATTCAACCATTACTTGCACAGAGGGTCCACCTTAGACATGTCATTGATGTTATATGCCCATACACATGCGTACTGTTACAGTATATCTACATATACTATCCCCTGCTATGGCGTACTTATTGGACATACCCTGCCACTGGCGGGTTGTATGACATTGTTCTGTTTAACGCCGTCATGTTGCATCCCTTGTGGTGTCTGTGCTGTTTACCGTGTGGCCCACTGCTGGACGCACATCTTCTACAAGCATTGGTACAATCAGTGAGACATCACTACATAAATACCATTCCCCACTTTATGCATGGCGGACACTGTTAATTACTGCAAACCAGGCTATGCATACACTGACATTACATAATTCAGAACATACTATACATACAGTTAGTGTTATACATACCTTGATATCGTTCTGGTGTTTCGTCTCCATCTCGCTCCTCTGTATCACTCTTTCAACTGTTATACGGTATGAGCATACAGTTTGCATATCTGGCAAGTCATCCTTATATACGTCTATACCTGCAACATGTGGTTTACTGCCGCAAATTGGTGGTCCGGTGTGACTAATTACGTGCACTTCAGCTGTGCAGCTACTCCATTGTATAACGGAACAAACGGCGATGTTACAGGTGTTTGCAATAGTCCTTTATCAGACAGGTGGGATGACAGGTACAGTCACAGGTAGAATCACAGACAATCCACAGGGGACATGACCCCAAAATAGACTTGGCTCTACACAAAGCAGTTGCAAGCTATGTGACAGAGGGTCTGACACCAACACCACTGCAATGACAACAAATATCTGGGGCAGACATACACGGGATAGCGTTCATTTACAAATATCTCTGCACATATCGCCGTACATCCGGAGGTATGGAAGTATCAACCGCACCTGCATACCATATTGAAACCAATTAACAATGGCCCACAGTAAATTCCCATAATAGAAGTCTATTAAGTGATAGCACTGTAATTAGGGAAGGGGCCCACACACATATATATGGACTACGTAGAAATGCAAGCCCCACAAAACCGTGTATGCTACATACACCCGCCTACATTCCCCACACTGGAAACAATAGCAATACAGACAGTAACCACAGCCCAAACATCTAGTTAGTCAATTACATCTGCTGAACTATTGACATACCTTGTGAAAGACATTTAAAGGCACCATGCAAAATTGTATCCGTCGTATAACGGAACAAACGGCAATGTTACAGGTGTTTGCAATAGTCCTTTATCAGACGGGTGGGATGACAGGTACAGTCACAGGTAGAATCACAGACAATCCACAGGGGACATGACCCCAAAATAGACTTGGCTCTACACAAAGCAGTTGCAATTACACACAATAAAACACAATACAGGCCATCTTCCTGAAGGCAGGGCAAATGGCCAACGCCCAGGTGGAGAATTCAATTATACCCCACTGCTGCCGCGTAATTGGCGAATGGAGTAGCTGCACAGCTGAAGTGCACGTAATTAGTCACACCAGACCACCAATTTGCGGCAGTAAGCCACATGTTGCAGGTATAGACGTATATAAGGATGACTTGCCAGATATGCAAACTGTATGCTCATACCGTATAACAGTTGAAAGAGTGATACAGAGGAGCGAGATGGAGACAAAACACCAGAACGATATCAAGGTATGTATAACACTAACTGTATGTATAGTAAGTTCTGAATTATGTAATGTCAGTGTATGCATAGCCTGGTTTGCAGTAATTAACAGTGTCCGCCATGCATAAAGTGGGGAATGGTATTTATGTAGTGATGTCTCACTGATTGTACCAATGCTTGTAGAAGATGTGCGTCCAGCAGTGGGCCACATGGTAAACAGCACAGACACCACAAGGGATGCAACATGACAGCGTTAAACAGAACAATGTCATACAACCCGCTGTCCGTGGCAGGGTATGTCCAATAAGTACGTGCCATAGCAGGGGATAGTATATGTAGATATACTGTAACAGTACGCATGTGTATGGGCATATAACATCAATGACATGTCTAAGGTGGACCCTCTGTGCAAGTAATGGTTGAATTATGGGATACCATATAAAACATGTGTAATGTATAGTACAGTAGATTGATACGTCAGATATGTTACACAGGAGAACAGGCATATGATGCATAACAAAGGTATCATATAGTGATGTGAGCACTATGTAATTAAGATATGTATAAACAGTTATGATGAAATAACTATGTACTCCACTCTGCATTTGCAAAGGATGCAAACATTACTCCCATACTAGAATAGCGGAAGAGATGTGACAGACAAACATAACATGATTGGCGTGTACAATAACAGTAGACATATGGCCTGTAGTCACGGGACATTGTTATAGCGTGACAGCCAATCTAACTGGAAGGGCTATACCAGTAACAATGCACAAAGGACCTGTAATAGCTGCACATGTTCATAGTGGTGTACCATGCAGTCTGGCAAGTCAATGTGTAACAACAACTACAGTGTGCACACCAGTGGCACCTCTCCAGGGTAGTGTCCTGTGAACAGAAGAGCCATGTGTAACCTGCATCACTGCACAGTACAGCCACTGCAGTGATCCCTGGCGTACATGTGTCCACCATCCAGCAAGCGAGGTATCACATGAACACTGCTACTGACTGTCCATGCGTGATGTACATAGGAAACATGTCCCAAAGCATGGTGAGTGTCCGGTCTGGGAATGCAACCCCCAAGCACATGCCACACACAGTCGCGTGTGTGCACATATCCATGAGCATCATGGTCATAGTGGCTATTGTGTATGTGGAGTATATCCATAAACATATTTGCAGACATGGGCCCTGTCTTTGCAGCAGATGTCACCCCTGAGTATGTAGTCTGCAAATGTGTACAGATGTGGTGTCTGTACATAAGCCACATACGTCACCAGGTGTAGCTCAATAAACATCATGGCATTTTAATGTTGGGGTATGTAAAGCTGTTGTGTAAGGTACACCTTATGCGGGGTGTTGTACCCATGGATGTGTGTATACGTCCGGTGTTCAGAGGTACAATGGGTGCCTATGTACCAGCTACACACCCAGGACAGACATGTGTGAACATGTAGAATTATATCCACGCCACAGTGGCAATGTGGTAATCACAGGAGTGTGTGCGACATACATGTGTCTTACACACATGTACAATGCAACATGTATGTAGGGGAATAATAATGGTTAACTCTGGTATGTTTATTATAAATAATGAATTGTATGCACCCATATTGCGTGTGTACATACACACACACACACACACACACACACACACAAACACACACACACACACACACACACACAAACACACACACACACACACGCATACGCATACACACACACACACACACACACACACACACACACACACACACACACACACACACATATATATTTAGTATGCGTGTGTATGTGTTTTTGTATATGTATAAAGTATATGCGTACAAAAACATGTGTGTGTGTGTGTGTGTGTGTGTGTGTGTGTGTGTGTAATGGAGAACTAGATTATATGCCTGTGTATGCACTTCATGTCCTTTCAAGAAAGACAAATCAAAATGGAATTTTGTGTAACGTATATGTGTGTCTACATATAAAGACACATAACATGGATAAATATATGTGTGTGTGTGTGTGTGTGTGTGTGTGTGTGTGTGTGTGTGTGTGTGTGTGTGTGTGTGTGTGTGTGTGTGTGTGTGTGGTCATGTGCATTTCAACACAGTTAGGTATTTCTGATTTCCTTTTCTTAATGTTTTTAATGCACATAGTAAATTTATGTTAAAGTAAATTCAGCTGTATATTATGGTTGCCATCAATGGTCACATTTCCTTTGTGGACTACAAAATGCTCATGCACTCTAACACTGTAAGGACTGACTCAGAGTCCATGGAAATCTCTTACCATGGATTTGCCTGTACCAGATATGCATCCCCCTCTAGGAGAATGTCACAAAAAAGCATAAAAGACCTTTTTATGAACATTACCAGTGCACCTAGTTGATAGGGTTGCCACTTGTCTCTCTTTCTGCACTTCTGTCCTGTGTGCATGTGTTGGGGGGGGGGGGTTGAAAATGGTAAAGGTGTTGATACTTTACAAGAAAAATATTTTCTGACTTTTTTCTAAATATCACAGCAATCCTTGATACTACATTTAAGTTATCTTAACTAAAAACTATTATAAATATCCAACATTTAAAGCTTATCATTTCAATACTGTGTTGCTGCTTATGTAAATTTGTCAGAAGAGCTGAAAATTGCCTTTAAACCCCTGACTGATTTAATTGCTTTGCTTTATTATGAAAGGGGGGGTGTTAAGTTCTCCTCCTCTCTGCAATAAAAACAACAGAAAACAGTTCCACAGCTTTCTGTATTTTTTATATCAGCTGCTGTGTTCCTGACATTAGCAGGATTAATTGCCCATCTAAGATTGACAGCAGTACCTGACAGGGTAAACTACAGATTTAACTGTGTCTATGATATGTCATGCAGGTGGAGACAAACTCCTCAGCAAAGTATGTGAGAAGTTGAGCTTAAAAAAAAAGTAGGTGGGTTTTCCTTTCCTTTGACTCCAATGCAAGTAAATAAAAGTTTTAAAAAGTACAAGGAGGTTTCTGGTACATGCACAATGCTGGAACCATATTACTAATGTCTTTCGGCTTTTCCCAATTAGGGGTCGCCACAGTGAAACTCCGGTCCGCTAATGATGGCAGTGGATTTTTTTACGGTGCCGAGTTGCCAGCTCCATGCCCAACCTTCAAAGAAGGGACACCCATTCACGCACACACCTACCTGCATGTCTTTAAATGTCACTCGACTGTGGGGAGGACATGCAGACTCCACACAGAAGGCGCTCCAGACAGAATCGAATGGGAGAACCTCTTGCTGTGAGGCAACAATGCTAATCACTGCACCACCATGGCTGTCAATGCTGGAACCATATTGTAGGGAGAAAAGAAACATAAAGATTGAGTTCAACTGTAGGAAAGGGCAGACCCCCAGATTCATGAAGCTTGCGCCAGACGCAGGCGTAACGTAGGTGGCATAACACCAAATATGTCCGCCGAGCGATTCAGGTACGAACCAATCCCACGTGCACTACCGGCATATGCCAGAGCTACGCAGCCCTCGGCATAGGTATGCAAATCACCCCATGTGCAGTGTCGCACCATGCTAATGAAGGCATACAGGTATTCACGAAGTGGTGCAGGTGTAGCGCAAGCCCATGGAAATGTAAACCAAAAAACACAGTTTGCATTTTCCCAAACAGAACATCGGAGTTATGGAAGCGGACCACACACATATATTACAAAGTTAACATATGCCAATGGAGAAATACACAGCCAATGGCACAAGAAAAGATGCACAACACCTAAAAAACAACATTTAATGTCATGTCTACAGTAACGCACAGTACAACTGCAGGCCATGTGTGTGCAAACAGGAATACAAAGGAAATATATAAAAATGGCAGAAAATTGCGATGAAAGACAAATCAGGATTGTACCATAATATGCAATGGTAGGCATGGCACACCACAAGCAAGGCGCAAGGGTTGCCAGGGGCCCGCGACAGTGTTCGGTGCTGTAACTATGAATTAGTAGTCAATGCCATGCAAATGAGGCAGGTAATAGTGAATCGAAAACGTCCCGCCGGATTAAGGATGTACCTGACGGCGCAGCACTATAACATCGAGGAGTGTATCAAAGGTGATACATGACATCAGCAGAGGGGTGTGCCACCGTATCAGTAAGCACATTGGAGCAATGCAAATCTGGCCTGGCCGTTGCTAAGCAAAGCTGAAGGACAGGGGTGGGGAGGAGGGTATAGAACCGTTTAGCTGAGAGCACACATGGTGCCCGAAAGCGCATGTGTATGGGGAAGAACTCGTGCCCGAAACCCGGTAAGCGGATGCACGCACCGCGAACAATAGTACAAACAGGAAAGTCATGGGAAGAAAAGAAGGAAATGCTGAAGCAGGGTAATTGGCGTAGTAATGAGCAATTAACACCAATCAACACACATCGAACAGTCGACGGCAGTAGACAAGCCTGCATGCAGAAACCTGCAAAACATGATAGGGAAGGCATAGATTGCAAAGAAAGGTGTGGAGGACCTGGAATGCAAATATAGGAGAACTGTCATAGCAGAGCAAAGCAAACCCACAGTAGATCGGCAATAGCACACATTACGCAAGATAAGCCAGGTCTACGAAAGTACAAATGAAAGCAGGCAGCTGGATGCATGCCAGCAAATGGTAGGTGTAACGTGCACAAATGTAAACGGAAGGGCAGGAGGTAATCACGGCATCCAAATGTAATGCAACACTAAAGGCAGCACAATAGCGGTTTCGTAAATAAAACACAGAAGATACCCTGTAGCCACGATCGTACATACACACCCTATGACATCATCAGTGTTCACAGCAGAACAGTATAAAGTGTGAAAGCACCCAACACACACCTGTGTATTCCCAAACACCACACCATAGGTGTAAACATGTTGGGAGCTGCCATAGCTGTGATTCATCAGCATGTGTTACAGACTGACGGTGTTGTGGAGGATGATGCCGACAACCACCGTAGGCCTCGGAGGAGGAGAAGAGTGTTCAGACCAAGGGTAACCTACCAGGGGCTACATGATCTGGAGATAGTAGAGCATTACAGGGTGGACAGGGAGATCTTACAGCAAATAGTAGAGCTGTGCCGGCCACGCCTGAGAACCAGAAACAACAGAGGGGAACCCATCCCAGTGGACACAAAGGTATGTGTAAGCTTGCGAATACTAGCCACAGGTACCTTTCAAAGGCCAACTGGAGATATAATGGGGATCTCACAGGCATCAGCATCCAGGGTACTATACCAGTTCCTGGATGCCATGTTACCACATGCCAATGAGCATATACACTTCCCCCGAACTCAGGAGGAGTTGGCCTGCAATATGCATCACTTCCACTGTGTGGCAAACTACCCGGCGGTACTGGGTGTGATAGACTGCACGCACATACAAATTAAGTCACCACCCAGTGAGTATGGTAGGCGCTACATTAACCGCAAGGGATTCCACTCCATCAACTGCCAGGTCGTGTGCAATGCCCAGGGCATTATCATGGATGTGTGTGCTGGCAGCCCTGGAAGCTACCATGACTCCCATATCTGGCATGCCTCACAGCTGTATCAGGTATTTGTCAGGGGGGACATCCCACAAGGTCACCTTATGGGGGATGCTGGCTATGCACTGGAGCCGTGGATGATGACCCCCATCAGAAATGCACACACACCAATGCAAGAACGCCATAATGAGGCACACGCACAAACCAGAATCATCATAGAATGTGTGTTCGGGATGCTGAAATCACGGTTCCGGTGCTTGGACACATCTGGTGGAGCCTTGCAGTACTCTAAAGGCACGTGTGCCCACATCTTCATAGTATGTGCCATGCTACATAATATGATCCTGTGGAAACAGCTGCAGCAGGGTCATAATGGGGGAGGGCCTCACAGCCTACTGCAAGTGCCAAGGCCAACACAGGCACAGAGGGATCCAGACCATGGACACACTGTGCCAGCCCCAGTAGGCAGACGGAGGCATGCCCAATATGCCTACACCTTGGCAAAGAGGGAACATATAGCACATACCTTGACAGTGTAGGCACCCACGGACTGACACCCCTCCCCACCTGCACACAGTAACATGGATGGCACACAAACATGACTACCTGTAAATAGTGATGTATAGGTGGCCCACTGTGGAATCCTACATAGGCAGCCCTCAAACATTGTACACGCAACAGCCATGGGAACACGGAACTGTCAACAACTGAACAGTAGATGCACCTATCAGCATCTGTCGGTGCTGTGTGTATAGGTTCCCAGGTACATCGGTAGGTACATGCCCAATTGTCAGAGGCAAAACACCAAACGGGGCAAACAGTGACACCCGTCGCCACAACATCGAGTAAGCAACTGTCGCATACTGGAGCAGAGGCAATCGCGGGAGCACATGTGTGTAAGCACTGTCCTACACACAGTCATCACGGATTACCCGCCGCGTTACTGAGGGGCTCCACAAAATGTAATCATGGATGTAGTGTCAAGGCAGGGGATGTACCCATGACAGGCATTAGTCACCCCGGCATGCTGCATCCACGGTCGTATGAAGGTGTAGCAAATTATCGGGTGTACCTAATTGTGATATACATACCCAGTGCTGGAGTACAGCCAGTAAACATCACATGGACATACCATTAAATGGACCCATCAAGTTGTAAACTAATGGAGTCATCCATGTGAGTGTAGTGTGGAGTAAGTGCTGTAGTGTACTGCACATACAAATTTACATAATTCGTGTACAACCCCCAGATGTCCAAGTGGTACATGCAGTGACTGTCATGCATGTTCCCGGTCCCACGTCCCGCAAGGGATGTAACATAATCCCAACGGCACGGGTAACGCAGTCCGGATGCAGGTCATCAGAATATGTGTAGCACACATTAGCGGGAATAAGCGTTGCCCACAGCTGGTAAGCGATGTTTAAATATGACTATATGGATATGCGTGAAACAGGGCTAAGTGTCACTGACCACTGCGCAGATCACGGTCAATGATGTACAGAACAGGTGACACCAGCATTAGTCATCCCTGAACAAATAGCGCCTGCTCTGAAGGGTAAAACGACCACTGCCAGGAGTGGAACAGGCAGTCATGTACACAATCACCCAACACTATTGCTAGGCAAGATGTATGTATGGTAGGGTTGCCACAGTTCAAATGACCAATGTGTGACATACGCCAGATGTCAGCAGGATGACACACACCCGGCCAGGACGAAAACCAGAACAACAGTGTTTTGCATAGATAAAAAGCTTATAGTTTAGTAATGGTCGCAGGTACGTGTTCCGTGTCCTGTAACATGTAGGTGGGTCAGATACAGAATACGTGTGACATGCAACAATGACATAAACTATAGGGAATATGTTTGTCCCAAAGTCGCAGGACATTTGCTATGTTCACAAATATTTCGCAGGACGCAACTGCACAAAGAGGGATTGTCCCTCGCAAAGTGGAATGGGAGGTAATCTTAACCTATGGCAGGTGTGTAATGTGACAGGTACAGACACAAACATGCGGTGTCTAGGAAACGCAGTATACACTGACAAACACACAATGAAAGGCGTAGCGTGCCTGTCACCACCCCTGTCCGAGATATGTGTGTGTGTATATATATATATATATATATATATATATATATATATATATATATATATATATATATATATATATATACACACATAGATATACATATATATATATATATATATATATATATATATATATATATACATATATATATATATATATTATATATATATATATCTACACATATATAATACAGATAGAAAGGGCGATAGTGTGATATATGTCGATATACAAGGGGTCACTGGCATCTGCAAATATATAGATACGTCAAAGAAGCAAACAAAACGAGCTGGAAACCACAATCCCAATAAGGTACTGTTTTATTAGCAAACGCTTTCGGAGAGCGCAGTGTCTCTCCTTCTTCAGACATAAAAAATACATAACATTTCCTACTATCTTTATATACAAGTACTAATTAAACAATCAGTTTAACTTAATTAGCATAATTAGCAAATTGCTTTGATGTGCATCACTCCAGAGCCAACACATATACCTTTATATTATATTGCAAGAATATAGTAAAATAATATAATAAATGCTGACAAGTCACAACATATATTAATGTGCTCATCCCTACTTAAAATAACAGCAATACTTTAGAATATAACTTATGTTACATTTTATTAAAACCAATCCTTATATTTTAATTCAATTAAGAAACCTTATAATCATCGCATAAAAACCTATATTGAAAAACTAGAAATATTATTAAAAATTGTTAAAAAAATATATATATGTATAAATATATACCAAAATGTCCAAACATTGAGTTCATTAAACATGATTTCACCTTTTCATAGAAAGATATTTTAAAATACAACTGATAGAGACGTGGTCATTCAAACCAGGGTGCATATAGGCACCAGAGTGAATTTGCCAAACCAATTCGTCAATCTCTAGCTGAATCTGCCACGGACCGCCCCTAATATCAGCAGTTGTTTTTTAAAGAATGGTAAATTTAAAATGATGGTCAAAAAATTCGCCCACATGTCTTGCAAGAGCATTATTAGAATCCTGCCTATTGATGGCGTACATGTGTTCATAAATGCGCTGCTTTAACTTCCTTTAAGTTTTACCTATATAGAAAGCAGCGCATTTCTGGCACAAAGCCGCATAAACCACACTATTAGTCTCACAATTAAATTTCCCCTTTATAGTAAACGTTTGATCTCTAATTAATTTTTAGAAGGGGGCACAATTTGAAAACTATGCTGGAGGTTAAATCTCAGTCCCGCAATAATTGTTCTTTTGGCATGAATAAATGTGGGGCATGCAAACAATGCAAGTACATATGCATTGATTCTAAGGTTAAAATTAGAGATCAAACGTTTACTATAAAGGGGAAATTTAATTGTGAGACCAATAGTGTGGTTTATGCGGCTTTGTGCCAGAAATGCGCTGCTTTCTATATAGGTAAGACTGAAAGGAAGTTAAAGCAGTGCATTTACGAACACATGTATGCCATCAATAGGCAGGATTCTAATAATGCTCTTGCAAGACATGTGGGCGAATTTTTTGACCATCATTTTAAATTTACCATTCTTAAAAAAACAACTGCTGATATTAGGGGCGGTCCGTGGCAGATTCAGCTAGAGATTGACGAATTGGTTTGGCAAATTCACGCTGGTGTCTATATGCACCCTGGTTTGAATGACCACATCTCTATCAGTTGTATTTTAAAATATCTTTCTATGAAAAGGTGAAATCATGGTTAATGAACTCAATGTTTGAACATTTTGGTATATATTTATACATATATATATATATATATATATATATATATATATATATATATATATTTTTTTTTTTTAACAATTTTTAATAATATTTCTAGTTTTTCAATATAGGTTTTTATGTGATGATTATAAGGTTTCTTAATTGAATTAAAATATAAGGATTGGTTTTAATAAAATGTAACATAAGTTATATTCTAAAGTATTGCTGTTATTTTAAGTAGGGATGAGCACATTAATATATGTTGTGACTTGTCAGCATTTATTATATTATTTTACTATATTCTTGCAATATAATGTAAAGGTATATGTGTTGGCTATGGAGTGATGCACATCAAAGCAATTTGCTAATTATGCTAATTAAGTTAAACTGATTGTTTAATTAGTACTTGTATATAAAGATAGTAGGAAATGTTATGTATTTTTTATGTCTGAAGAAGGAGAGGCACTGCGCTCTCCGAAAGCGTTTGCTAATAAAACAGTACCTTATTGGGATTGTGGTTTCCGGCTCATTTTGTTTGCTTCTTAGTGCGTTTTGTTTTTCATTGTATTTGTGCAGTTTGTTATAAGATAATGAGCATTTTGGGAACCTCTCCCCAAGGTTCGTTGTTTTCCCAAATGGATGTTAATGGTGATAATTTACTAAATGACAAGAATACTGCCGATGAGGTGAATGCTGAAGGCAATTTGACTATCCTACTGAGGTTAGTTATGATCCGCATGGACAATCTAACTCAACGTATGGATTCCTTCCAAGCGGCTGGTGCGTTTGCTCCTTTAAGAAGCCCTACTTCCATTTCACTTCCATTAACCAATCCTGTGGAACAAAATGTGATGCCGGCAACTGCTTCTTGTTCCATTCAAACTGGAAACAGGGTTTCTGTGTCTAATATAACAGCGTTGGATTTTCAGCCTGGGCAAGGTCTTAGCACTGACCGTTTGAGTAACAACACGCACAGGAACATTTCAGCTTACTCGAATACAGCTACTTACCCTACAATAGCTGTTTTTTTAAGCCACACAAACTTTTTCCACAAAGAGACTGGTAACGGTGAGCAGGAAGGAACTGAAGCCACTGTAAGTAACATCGTTAACTTAATTGGTATTTTTGATCAGAAACTCTTCAAGTGCAGGAAACTGCAACTTGAAATTTCATATTTGCAAGAGTGTTTGGTTAAACAACTGGTTCCGAAGGGATTGCGGCAATGGCGCTTTCCGGTTGGACTGGTTGAAGGTTCTCAATTTCATAAGGACCTTCTAGCCCTGTTTGATAAACAGGGTTTTGAGTTTATTAACATGCTAATTGTTCAGTATCAAAAAGAGATTGACTGTTTAAAACCTGAACTGGAAGCGCTTGAAAACAATATTAAGAATGACAGAGATTTTTTTAAGGTACAAATATGACTATTCTCGTATCTTTTCCAGCATAGAAGCTACTATGGTTAAGTTAACTAACATCAAGATGAAAAAGAGATATTCAGGAATATGGTGGCAATAAAGCGTACCCTCGTCCCCCATTAATATATAATAGGCCACAAAACACTGGAATCCTTGGTGACACCAACATGGAGTCAAACGACGAGTCGGATGATCAACACAATGAAGTGCTGAATAATCAGGACGAGGAGGCTTTGCCTCTTCGCCGTAGTAAAAGACTACTTAACAATAACAACAAAGACGAAAATAGTAATGGGAACAATGGGGTTAACAATAATTCGCACTCCCAAGGGTCTATTGATTGTAATGGCCAAAACTTTAATAACCAACAGGGTTTTCCCAGGAACAAGAAAGCCAGGCAAATGAATGGACAGGGGAGGAACAATCAGAGCAACTCCAGGAATCGAAGAACACAGCGCAGGAGATGACAAGTCATTTTACTGACCCGTTGATTATTGTTGACTCTAAAGGTGACTTTAAAATATATAATTATACATCCTTTAATATTGACTCTGACTTGGTTGAGTTTTTCTCTAGGGGTCTGTCCTTCGTCCCCGATTCACATTTTGATATGGTCAAAACCATTATTGACCTCAAGGTGTATGTAAGGAAATTGAATTTAAAAATGTTAATGGGTGACAAATGCTTCACCGCTAGTTCACTTAGAGTCTCTAGTATTTATAATTCCCCTTTGAATGAAACGTTACACCTTTTTGAGAAAATGTGTGAGTATGACTTAAGGGCCTTGAAAGTTAATAAGTTTTTGACTTATAAACAAGCTGTCAATATTACTAGACATCAGTGTGAATTTATAAGTTTGCTGCAAAAATGCAATATTAGGGTTATGAAGCCTGACAAGGGCGGTGGCCTTGTCTTCATGGATTATTTTCTCTATGTGGAGAAAATGTTGGCATTGTTAAACACTGATTTCTATGGAGTGGTTAGTATAAATGAAGTCAATATGGCTTATGCTAAGATTAAAGGAATCATTGAGGACCTGTTCTTGGAAAGAGTAATTGATCTCGATTTGTATCAATATGTGAATGTTTTAGCTTCCAAGTTACTGGTCCTGTTTGGTATTCCAAAAACCCACAAATCTCTAGCCAACCCCCCTTTTCGCCCCATTGTGGACGGTCGTGGCTCCATAACTTCTGCATGCGCTAAATTTATAGACAGTATTTTGAGGTCATTAATTAACCAGGAATCTCAGATTTGTAAAGATTCCTGGAGTTTTCTGTGGAATATTAATGAAATTCCTTTTGATAAAACTTTTTGGTTTTTAACCATTGACATTAAAGACTTGTATACCGTGATACCACAAAAGTTGGGTATCCATTGGGTTCGTGAATTCATGCATGACAGGAGGATTGATGATAATATTATTTATTTGATTGAGACTCTACTAGAAGTTGTTTTAAACAACAGTTTTATGCTATTCGATGGACAAATTTTCCTACAAAAATCCGGGGTGGCAATTGGATCACCCTGTGGTGGCAGTTTTGCCAATTGTGTTTTGGCTTATTGGGAGAAGACATTTTTGTTCCCTAATGATTTGTTTGTGAAAAGTGTTGCCTGGTACACTAGGTACCAGGACGACATGTTTTTAATTTGGAAAGCACCACCCTCTGAAGTTCCAGTGTTTTTAAAAAGTATTTCTAATACGACCAACTTTCTGGAATTTACATACAATTTACAAGAAACAAGTATTAATTACTTAGATATCCTTCTGATTAAAGATACAATTAATATGAGATATAAGAGCGTCATTTACAGGAAGCCTACATACTCCAGTGCCTTTCTTCATTTCACTAGCTGCCACCCTAGCCATCAAAAGAAAGCAGTAGTGAAGGGGCAGATGGTCAGGGCGGCAATGATGGTATCGGATATTGATGACTTTCTGGTTGAATGCGAACACTTGTGTGACATGTTTATTAATAGAGGTTACCCTTCCTCTATGGTTTTTGACATCAAGACTGAAGTAATGTATAAAAGGAATTCTGGTTTTTACAAACCGATCCTTCCAAGGGTTAGTAGTATTCCGGAGAGTGATTCTATGATGAACTATGTTTTTCATGATAACAGCAAAACTAATGCTCCTTTTGGAACTAGTTTCTTGTGCACATTCAGTGTTGATCATTTTGAGATAAGAAAATTGTTTAATAAGAATTGGGCCTTGATAATGGAGGACAACAATTTAAGTAGTAAATTGGGTGATGCCCCAAAAATTATTTTTAGAAGGGGGCACAATTTGAAAACTATGCTGGAGGTTAAATCTCAGTCCCGCAATAATTGTTCTTTTGGCATGAATAAATGTGGGGCATGCAAACAATGCAAGCACATATGCATTGATTCTAAGGTTAAAATTAGAGATCAAACGTTTACTATAAAGGGGAAATTTAATTGTGAGACCAATAGTGTGGTTTATGCGGCTTTGTGCCAGAAATGCGCTGCTTTCTATATAGGTAAGACTGAAAGGAAGTTAAAGCAGTGCATTTACGAACACATGTACGCCATCAATAGGCAGGATTCTAATAATGCTCTTGCAAGACATGTGGGCGAATTTTTTGACCATCATTTTAAATTTACCATTCTTAAAAAAACAACTGCTGATATTAGGGGCGGTCCGTGGCAGATTCAGCTAGAGATTGACGAATTGGTTTGGCAAATTCACGCTGGTGTCTATATGCACCCTGGTTTGAATGACCACGTCTCTATCAGTTGTATTTTAAAATATCTTTCTATGAAAAGGTGAAATCATGGTTAATGAACTCAATGTTTGAACATTTTGGTATATATTTATACATATATATATATATATATATATATATATATATATATATATATATATATATATTTAACAATTTTTAATAATATTTCTAGTTTTTCAATATAGGTTTTTATGTGATGATTATAAGGTTTCTTAATTGAATTAAAATATAAGGATTGGTTTTAATAAAATGTAACATAAGTTATATTCTAAAGTATTGCTGTTATTTTAAGTAGGGATGAGCACATTAATATATGTTGTGACTTGTCAGCATTTATTATATTATTTTACTATATTCTTGCAATATAATGTAAAGGTATATGTGTTGGCTATGGAGTGATGCACATCAAAGCAATTTGCTAATTATGCTAATTAAGTTAAACTGATTGTTTAATTAGTACTTGTATATAAAGATAGTAGGAAATGTTATGTATTTTTTTATGTCTGAAGAAGGAGAGACACTGTGATCTCCGAAAGCGTTTGCTAATAAAACAGTACCTTATTGGGATTGTGGTTGCCAGCTTGTTTTGTTTGCTTCTTAGTGCGTTCTGTTTTTCGTTGTATTTGTGCAGTTTGTTATAAGATAATGAGCGTTTTGGGAACCTCTCCCCAAGGTTCGTTGTTTTCCCAAATGGATGTTAATGGCAATAATTTACTAAATGACAAGAATACTGCTGATGAGGCGAATGCTAAAGGCAATTTGACTATCCTACTGAGGTTAGTTATGAGCCGCATGGACAATCTAACTCAACGTATGGATTCCTTGCAAGCAGCTGGTGCATGCTCCTTTAAGAAGCCCTACTTCCGTTTCACTTCCATTAACCAGTCCTGTGGAACAAAATGTGATGCCGGCAACTGCTTCTTGTTCCATTCAAACTGGAAACGGGTTCTGTGTCTAATATAACAGCATCGGATTTTAAGCCTGGGCAAGGTCTTAGCACTGACCGTTTGAGTAACAACAAGCACAGGAACATTTCAGCTAACTCGAATACAACTACTTGCTCTACAATAGGTGTTTTTTTAAGCCATACAAACTTTTTCCACAAAGAGACTGGTAACGGTGAGCAGGAAGGAACTGAAGCCACTGTAAGTAACATCGTTAACTTAATTGGTATTTTTGATCAGAAACTCTTCAAGTGCAGGAAACTGCAACTTGAAATTTCATATTTGCAAGAGTGTTTGGTTAAACAACTGGTTCCGAAGGGATTGCGGCAATGGCGCTTTCCGGTTGGACTGGTTGAAGGTTCTCAATTTCATAAGGACCTTCTAGCCATGTTTGATAAACAGGGTTTTGAGTTTATTAACATGCTAATTGTTCAGTATCAAAAAGAGATTGACTGTTTAAAACCTGAACTGGAAGCGCTTGAAAACAATATTAAGAATGACAGAGATTTTTTAAGGTACAAATATGACTATTCTCGTATCTTTTCCAGCATAGAAGCTACTATGGTTAAGTTAACTAACATCAAGATGAAAAAGAGATATTCAGGAATATGGTGGCAATAAAGTGTACCCTCATCCCCCATTAATATATAATAGGCCACAAAACACTGGAATCCTTGGTGACACCAACATGGAGTCAAACGACGAGTCGGATGATCAACACAATGAAGTGCTGAATAATCAGGACGAGGAGGCTTTGCCTCTTCGCCGTAGTAAAAGACTACTTAACAATAACAACAAAGACGAAAATAGTAATGGGAACAATGGGGTTAACAATAATTCGCACTCCCAAGGGTCTATTGATTGTAATGGCCAAAACTTTAATAACCAACAGGGTTTTCCCAGGAACAAGAAAGCCAGGCAAATGAATGGACAGGGGAGGAACAATCAGAGCAACTCCAGGAATCGAAGAACACAGCGCAGGAGATGACAAGTCATTTTACTGACCCGTTGATTATTGTTGACTCTAAAGGTGACTTTAAAATATATAATTATACATCCTTTAATATTGACTCTGACTTGGTTGAGTTTTTCTCTAGGGGTCTGTCCTTCGTCCCGATTCACATTTTGATATGGTCAAAACCATTATTGACCTCAAGGTGTATGTAAGGAAATTGAATTTAAAAATGTTAATGGGTGACAAATGCTTCACCGCTAGTTCACTTAGAGTCTCTAGTATTTATAATTCCCCTTTGAATGAAACGTTACACCTTTTTGAGAAAATGTGTGAGTATGACTTAAGGGCCTTGAAAGTTAATAAGTTTTTGACTTATAAACAAGCTGTCAATATTACTAGACATCAGTGTGAATTTATAAGTTTGCTGCAAAAGTCCAATATTAGGGTTATGAAGCCTGACAAGGGCGGTGGCCTTGTCTTCATGGATTATTTTCTCTATGTGGAGAAAATGTTGGCATTGTTAAACACTGATTTCTATGGAGTGGTTAGTATAAATGAAGTCAATATGGCTTATGCTAAGATTAAAGGAATCATTGAGGACCTGTTCTTGGAAAGAGTAATTGATCTCGATTTGTATCAATATGTGAATGTTTTAGCTTCCAAGTTACTGGTCCTGTTTGGTATTCCAAAAACCCACAAATCTCTAGCCAACCCCCCTTTTCGCCCCATTGTGGACGGTCGTGGCTCCATAACTTCTGCATGCTAAATTTATAGACAGTATTTTGAGGTCATTAATTAACCAGGAATCTCAGATTTGTAAAGATTCCTGGAGTTTTCTGCGGAATATTAATGAAATTCCTTTTGATAAAACTTTTTGGTTTTTAACCATTGACATTAAAGACTTGTATACCGTGATACCACAAAAGTTGGGTATCCATTGGGTTCGTGAATTCATGCATGACAGGAGGATTGATGATAATATTATTTATTTGATTGAGACTCTACTAGAAGTTGTTTTAAACAACAGTTTTATGCTATTCGATGGACAAATTTTCCTACAAAAATCCGGGGTGGCAATTGGATCACCCTGTGGTGGCAGTTTTGCCAATTGTGTTTTGGCTTATTGGGAGAAGACATTTTTGTTCCCTAATGATTTGTTTGTGAAAAGTGTTGCCTGGTACACTAGGTACCAGGACGACATGTTTTTAATTTGGAAAGCACCACCCTCTGAAGTTCCAGTGTTTTTAAAAAGTATTTCTATTACGACCAACTTTCTGGAATTTACATACAATTTACAAGAAACAAGTATTAATTACTTAGATATCCTTCTGATTAAAGATACAATTAATATGAGATATAAGAGCGTCATTTACAGGAAGCCTACATACTCCAGTGCCTTTCTTCATTTCACTAGCTGCCACCCTAGCCATCAAAAGAAAGCAGTAGTGAAGGGGCAGATGGTCAGGGCGGCAATGATGGTATCGGATATTGATGACTTTCTGGTTGAATGCGAACACTTGTGTGACATGTTTATTAATAGAGGTTACCCTTCCTCTATGGTTTTTGACATCAAGACTGAAGTAATGTATAAAAGGAATTCTGGTTTTTACAAACCGATCCTTCCAAGGGTTAGTAGTATTCCGGAGAGTGATTCTATGATGAACTATGTTTTTCATGATAACAGCAAAACTAATGCTCCTTTTGGAACTAGTTTCTTGTGCACATTCAGTGTTGATCATTTTGAGATAAGAAAATTGTTTAATAAGAATTGGGCCTTGATAATGGAGGACAACAAAAAATTATTTTTAGAAGGGGGCACAATTTGAAAACTATGCTGGAGGTTAAATCTCAGTCCCGCAATAATTGTTCTTTTGGCATGAATAAATGTGGGGCATGCAAACAATGCAAGCACATATGCATTGATTCTAAGGTTAAAATTAGAGATCAAACGTTTACTATAAAGGGGAAATTTAATTGTGAGACCAATAGTGTGGTTTATGCGGCTTTGTGCCAGAAATGCGCTGCTTTCTATATAGGTAAGACTGAAAGGAAGTTAAAGCAGTGCATTTACGAACACATGTACGCCATCAATAGGCAGGATTCTAATAATGCTCTTGCAAGACATGTGGGCGAATTTTTTGACCATCATTTTAAATTTACCATTCTTAAAAAAACAACTGCTGATATTAGGGGCGGTCCGTGGCAGATTCAGCTAGAGATTGACGAATTGGTTTGGCAAATTCACGCTGGTGTCTATATGCACCCTGGTTTGAATGACCACATCTCTATCAGTTGTATTTTAAAATATCTTTCTATGAAAAGGTGAAATCATGGTTAATGAACTCAATGTTTGAACATTTTGGTATATATTTATACATATATATATATATATATATATATATATATATATATATATATATATATATATATTTAACAATTTTTAATAATATTTCTAGTTTTTCAATATAGGTTTTTATGTGATGATTATAAGGTTTCTTAATTGAATTAAAATATAAGGATTGGTTTTAATAAAATGTAACATAAGTTATATTCTAAAGTATTGCTGTTATTTTAAGTAGGGATGAGCACATTAATATATGTTGTGACTTGTCAGCATTTATTATATTATTTTACTATATTCTTGCAATATAATGTAAAGGTATATGTGTTGGCTATGGAGTGATGCACATCAAAGCAATTTGCTAATTATGCTAATTAAGTTAAACTGATTGTTTAATTAGTACTTGTATATAAAGATAGTAGGAAATGTTATGTATTTTTTATGTCTGAAGAAGGAGAGACACTGTGATCTCCGAAAGCGTTTGCTAATAAAACAGTACCTTATTGGGATTGTGGTTGCCAGCTTGTTTTGTTTGCTTCTTAGTGCGTTCTGTTTTTCGTTGTATTTGTGCAGTTTGTTATAAGATAATGAGTGTTTTGGGAACCTCTCCCCAAGGTTCGTTGTTTTCCCAAATGGATGTTAATGGCGATAATTTACTAAATGACAAGAATACTGCTGATGAGGCGAATGCTGAAGGCAATTTGACTATCCTACTGAGGTTAGTTATGAGCCGCATGGACAATCTAACTCAACGTATGGATTCCTTGCAAGCAGCTGGTGCATGCTCCTTTAAGAAGCCCTACTTCCGTTTCACTTCCATTAACCAATCCTGTGGAACAAAATGTGATGCCGGCAACTGCTTCTTGTTCCATTCAAACTGGAAACAGGGGTTCTGTGTCTAATATAACAGCATCGGATTTTAAGCCTGGGCAAGGTCTTAGCACTGACCGTTTGAGTAACAACAAGCACAGGAACATTTCAGCTAACTCGAATACAACTACTTGCTCTACAATAGGTGTTTTTTTAAGCCATACAAACTTTTTCCACAAAGAGACTGGTAACGGTGAGCAGGAAGGAACTGAAGCCACTGTAAGTAACATCGTTAACTTAATTGGTATTTTTGATCAGAAACTCTTCAAGTGCAGGAAACTGCAACTTGAAATTTCATATTTGCAAGAGTGTTTGGTTAAACAACTGGTTCCGAAGGGATTGCGGCAATGGCGCTTTCCGGTTGGACTGGTTGAAGGTTCTCAATTTCATAAGGACCTTCTAGCCCTGTTTGATAAACAGGGTTTTGAGTTTATTAACATGCTAATTGTTCAGTATCAAAAAGAGATTGACTGTTTAAAACCTGAACTGGAAGCGCTTGAAAACAATATTAAGAATGACAGAGATTTTTTTAAGGTACAAATATGACTATTCTCGTATCTTTTCCAGCATAGAAGCTACTATGGTTAAGTTAACTAACATCAAGATGAAAAAGAGATATTCAGGAATATGGTGGCAATAAAGCGTACCCTCATCCCCCATTAATATATAATAGGCCACAAAACACTGGAATCCTTGGTGACACCAACATGGAGTCAAACGACGAGTCGGATGATCAACACAATGAAGTGCTGAATAATCAGGACGAGGAGGCTTTGCCTCTTCGCCGTAGTAAAAGACTACTTAACAATAACAACAAAGACGAAAATAGTAATGGGAACAATGGGGTTAACAATAATTCGCACTCCCAAGGGTCTATTGATTGTAATGGCCAAAACTTTAATAACCAACAGGGTTTTCCCAGGAACAAGAAAGCCAGGCAAATGAATGGACAGGGGAGGAACAATCAGAGCAACTCCAGGAATCGAAGAACACAGCGCAGGAGATGACAAGTCATTTTACTGACCCGTTGATTATTGTTGACTCTAAAGGTGACTTTAAAATATATAATTATACATCCTTTAATATTGACTCTGACTTGGTTGAGTTTTTCTCTAGGGGTCTGTCCTTCGTCCCCGATTCACATTTTGATATGGTCAAAACCATTATTGACCTCAAGGTGTATGTAAGGAAATTGAATTTAAAAATGTTAATGGGTGACAAATGCTTCACCGCTAGTTCACTTAGAGTCTCTAGTATTTATAATTCCCCTTTGAATGAAACGTTACACCTTTTTGAGAAAATGTGTGAGTATGACTTAAGGGCCTTGAAAGTTAATAAGTTTTTGACTTATAAACAAGCTGTCAATATTACTAGACATCAGTGTGAATTTATAAGTTTGCTGCAAAAATGCAATATTAGGGTTATGAAGCCTGACAAGGGCGGTGGCCTTGTCTTCATGGATTATTTTCTCTATGTGGAGAAAATGTTGGCATTGTTAAACACTGATTTCTATGGAGTGGTTAGTATAAATGAAGTCAATATGGCTTATGCTAAGATTAAAGGAATCATTGAGGACCTGTTCTTGGAAAGAGTAATTGATCTCGATTTGTATCAATATGTGAATGTTTTAGCTTCCAAGTTACTGGTCCTGTTTGGTATTCCAAAAACCCACAAATCTCTAGCCAACCCCCCTTTTCGCCCCATTGTGGACGGTCGTGGCTCCATAACTTCTGCATGCGCTAAATTTATAGACAGTATTTTGAGGTCATTAATTAACCAGGAATCTCAGATTTGTAAAGATTCCTGGAGTTTTCTGCGGAATATTAATGAAATTCCTTTTGATAAAACTTTTTGGTTTTTAACCATTGACATTAAAGACTTGTATACCGTGATACCACAAAAGTTGGGTATCCATTGGGTTCGTGAATTCATGCATGACAGGAGGATTGATGATAATATTATTTATTTGATTGAGACTCTACTAGAAGTTGTTTTAAACAACAGTTTTATGCTATTCGATGGACAAATTTTCCTACAAAAATCCGGGGTGGCAATTGGATCACCCTGTGGTGGCAGTTTTGCCAATTGTGTTTTGGCTTATTGGGAGAAGACATTTTTGTTCCCTAATGATTTGTTTGTGAAAAGTGTTGCCTGGTACACTAGGTACCAGGACGACATGTTTTAATTTGGAAAGCACCACCCTCTGAAGTTCCAGTGTTTTTAAAAAGTATTTCTAATACGACCAACTTTCTGGAATTTACATACAATTTACAAGAAACAAGTATTAATTACTTAGATATCCTTCTGATTAAAGATACAATTAATATGAGATATAAGAGCGTCATTTACAGGAAGCCTACATACTCCAGTGCCTTTCTTCATTTCACTAGCTGCCACCCTAGCCATCAAAAGAAAGCAGTAGTGAAGGGGCAGATGGTCAGGGCGGCAATGATGGTATCGGATATTGATGACTTTCTGGTTGAATGCGAACACTTGTGTGACATGTTTATTAATAGAGGTTACCCTTCCTCTATGGTTTTTGACATCAAGACTGAAGTAATGTATAAAAGGAATTCTGGTTTTTACAAACCGATCCTTCCAAGGGTTAGTAGTATTCCGGAGAGTGATTCTATGATGAACTATGTTTTTCATGATAACAGCAAAACTAATGCTCCTTTTGGAACTAGTTTCTTGTGCACATTCAGTGTTGATCATTTTGAGATAAGAAAATTGTTTAATAAGAATTGGGCCTTGATAATGGAGGACAACAATTTAAGTAGTAAATTGGGTGATGCCCCAAAAATTATTTTTAGAAGGGGGCACAATTTGAAAACTATGCTGGAGGTTAAATCTCAGTCCCGCAATAATTGTTCTTTTGGCATGAATAAATGTGGGGCATGCAAACAATGCAAGCACATATGCATTGATTCTAAGGTTAAAATTAGAGATCAAACGTTTACTATAAAGGGGAAATTTAATTGTGAGACCAATAGTGTGGTTTATGCGGCTTTGTGCCAGAAATGCGCTGCTTTCTATATAGGTAAGACTGAAAGGAAGTTAAAGCAGTGCATTTACGAACACATGTACGCCATCAATAGGCAGGATTCTAATAATGCTCTTGCAAGACATGTGGGCGAATTTTTTGACCATCATTTTAAATTTACCATTCTTAAAAAAACAACTGCTGATATTAGGGGCGGTCCGTGGCAGATTCAGCTAGAGATTGACGAATTGGTTTGGCAAATTCACGCTGGTGTCTATATGCACCCTGGTTTGAATGACCACATCTCTATCAGTTGTATTTTAAAATATCTTTCTATGAAAAGGTGAAATCATGGTTAATGAACTCAATGTTTGAACATTTTGGTATATATTTATACATATATATATATATATATATATATATATATATATATATATATATATATATATATATTTTTTTAACAATTTTTAATAATATTTCTAGTTTTTCAATATAGGTTTTTATGTGATGATTATAAGGTTTCTTAATTGAATTAAAATATAAGGATTGGTTTTAATAAAATGTAACATAAGTTATATTCTAAAGTATTGCTGTTATTTTAAGTAGGGATGAGCACATTAATATATGTTGTGACTTGTCAGCATTTATTATATTATTTTACTATATTCTTGCAATATAATGTAAAGGTATATGTGTTGGCTATGGAGTGATGCACATCAAAGCAATTTGCTAATTATGCTAATTAAGTTAAACTGATTGTTTAATTAGTACTTGTATATAAAGATAGTAGGAAATGTTATGTATTTTTTATGTCTGAAGAAGGAGAGGCACTGTGATCTCCGAAAGCGTTTGCTAATAAAACAGTACCTTATTGGGATTGTGGTTGCCAGCTTGTTTTGTTTGCTTCTTAGTGCGTTCTGTTTTTCGTTGTATTTGTGCAGTTTGTTATAAGATAATGAGCGTTTTGGGAACCTCTCCCCAAGGTTCGTTGTTTTCCCAAATGGATGTTAATGGCAATAATTTACTAAATGACAAGAATACTGCTGATGAGGCGAATGCTAAAGGCAATTTGACTATCCTACTGAGGTTAGTTATGAGCCGCATGGACAATCTAACTCAACGTATGGATTCCTTGCAAGCAGCTGGTGCATGCTCCTTTAAGAAGCCCTACTTCCATTTCACTTCCATTAACCAGTCCTGTGGAACAAAATGTGATGCCGGCAACTGCTTCTTGTTCCATTCAAACTGGAAACAGGGGTTCTGTGTCTAATATAACAGCATCGGATTTTAAGCCTGGGCAAGGTCTTAGCACTGACCGTTTGAGTAACAACAAGCACAGGAACATTTCAGCTAACTCGAATACAACTACTTGCTCTACAATAGGTGTTTTTTTAAGCCATACAAACTTTTTCCACAAAGAGACTGGTAACGGTGAGCAGGAAGGAACTGAAGCCACTGTAAGTAACATCGTTAACTTAATTGGTATTTTTGATCAGAAACTCTTCAAGTGCAGGAAACTGCAACTTGAAATTTCATATTTGCAAGAGTGTTTGGTTAAACAACTGGTTCCGAAGGGATTGCGGCAATGGCGCTTTCCAGCTGGACTGGTTGAAGGTTCTCAATTTCATAAGGACCTTCTAGCCATGTTTGATAAACAGGGTTTTGAGTTTATTAACATGCTAATTGTTCAGTATCAAAAAGAGATTGACTGTTTAAAACCTGAACTGGAAGCGCTTGAAAACAATATTAAGAATGATGGAGATTTTTTAAGGTACAAATATGACTATTCTCGTATCTTTTCCAGCATAGAAGCTACTATGGTTAAGTTAACTAACATCAAGATGAAAAAGAGATATTCAGGAATATGGTGGCAATAAAGTGTACCCTCATCCCCCATTAATATATAATAGGCCACAAAACACTGGAATCCTTGGTGACACCAACATGGAGTCAAACGACGAGTCGGATGATCAACACAATGAAGTGCTGAATAATCAGGACGAGGAGGCTTTGCCTCTTCGCCGTAGTAAAAGACTACTTAACAATAACAACAAAGACGAAAATAGTAATGGGAACAATGGGGTTAACAATAATTAACTCCTCCCAAGGGTCTATTGATTGTAATGGCCAAAACTTTAATAACCAACAGGGTTTTCCCAGGAACAAGAAAGCCAGGCAAATGAATGGACAGGGGAGGAACAATCAGAGCAACTCCAGGAATCGAAGAACACAGCGCAGGAGATGACAAGTCATTTTACTGACCCGTTGATTATTGTTGACTCTAAAGGTGACTTTAAAATATATAATTATACATCCTTTAATATTGACTCTGACTTGGTTGAGTTTTTCTCTAGGGGTCTGTCCTTCATCCCCAATTCACATTTTGATATGGTCAAAACCATTATTGACCTCAAGGTGTATGTAAGGAAATTGAATTTAAAAATGTTAATGGGTGACAAATGCTTCACCGCTAGTTCACTTAGAGTCTCTAGTGTTTATATTCCACCTTTGAATGAAACGTTACGCCTTTTTGAGAAAATGTGTGAGTATGACTTAAGGGCCTTGAAAGTTAATAAGTTTTTGACTTATAAACAAGCTGTCAATATTACTAGACATCAGTGTGAATTTATAAGTTTGCTGCAAAAATGCAATATTAGGGTTATGAAGCCTGACAAGGGCGGTGGCCTTGTCTTCATGGATTATTTTCTATGTGGAGAAAATGTTGGCATTGTTAAACACTGATTTCTATGGAGTGGTTAGTATAAATGAAGTCAATATGGCTTATGCTAAGATTAAAGGAATCATTGAGGACCTGTTCTTGGAAAGAGTAATTGATCTCGATTTGTATCAATATGTGAATGTTTTAGCTTCCAAGTTACTGGTCCTGTTTGGTATTCCAAAAACCCACAAATCTCTAGTCAACCCCCCTTTTTGCCCCATTGTGGACGGTCGTGGCTCCATAACTTCTGCATGCGCTAAATTTATAGACAGTATTTTGAGGTCATTAATTAACCAGGAATCTCAGATTTGTAAAGATTCCTGGAGTTTTCATGAATATTAATGAAATTCCTTTTGATAAAACTTTTTGGTTTTTAACCATTGACATTAAAGACTTGTATACCGTGATACCACAAAAGTTGGGTATCCATTGGGTTCGTGAATTCATGCATGACAGGAGGATTGATGATAATATTATTTATTTGATTGAGACTCTACTAGAAGTTGTTTTAAACAACAGTTTTATGCTATTCGATGGACAAATTTTCCTACAAAAATCCGGGGTGGCAATTGGATCACCCTGTGGTGGCAGTTTTGCCAATTGTGTTTTGGCTTATTGGGAGAAGACATTTTTGTTCCCTAATGATTTGTTTGTGAAAAGTGTTGCCTGGTACACTAGGTACCAGGTCGACATGTTTTGAATTTGGAAAGCACCACCCTCTGAAGTTCCAGTGTTTTTAAAAAGTATTTCTATTACGACCAACTTTCTGGAATTTACATACAATTTACAAGAAACAAGTATTAATTACTTAGATATCCTTCTGATTAAAGATACAATTAATATGAGATATAAGAGCGTCATTTACAGGAAGCCTACATACTCCAGTGCCTTTCTTCATTTCACTAGCTGCCACCCTAGCCATCAAAAGAAAGCAGTAGTGAAGGGGCAGATGGTCAGGGCGGCAATGATGGTATCGGATATTGATGACTTTCTGGTTGAATCACGCTAACACTTGTGTGACATGTTTATTAATAGAGGTTACCCTTCCTCTATGGTTTTTGACATCAAGACTGAAGTAATGTATAAAAGGAATTCTGGTTTTTACAAACCGATCCTTCCAAGGGTTAGTAGTATTCCGGAGAGTGATTCTATGATGAACTATGTTTTTCATGATAACAGCAAAACTAATGCTCCTTTTGGAACTAGTTTCTTGTGCACATTCAGTGTTGATCATTTTGAGATAAGAAAATTGTTTAATAAGAATTGGGCCTTGATAATGGAGGACAACAATTTAAGTAGTAAATTGGGTGATGCCCCAAAAATTATTTTTAGAAGGGGGCACAATTTGAAAACTATGCTGGAGGTTAAATCTCAGTCTCGCAATAATTGTTCTTTTGGCATGAATAAATGTGGGGCATGCAAACAATGCAAGTACATATGCATTGATTCTAAGGTTAAAATTAGAGATCAAACGTTTACTATAAAGGGGAAATTTAATTGTGAGACCAATAGTGTGGTTTATGCAGCTTTGTGCCAGAAATACACTGCTTTCTATATAGGTAAGACTGAAAGGAAGTTAAAGCAGCGCATTTACGAACACATGTACGCCATCAATAGTCAGGATTCTAATAATGCTCTTGCAAAACATGTGGGTGAATTTTTTCACCATCATTTTAAATTTACCATTCTTAAAAAAACAACTGCTGATATTAGGGGCGGTCCATGGCAGATTCAGCTAGAGATTGACGAATTGGTTTGGCAAATTCACGCTGGTGCCTATATGCACCCTGGTTTGAATGACCACATCTCTATCAGTTGTATTTTAAAATATCTTTCTATGAAAAGGTGAAATCATGGTTAATGAACTCAATGTTTGAACATTTTGGTATATATTTATACATATATATATATATATATATATATATATATATATATATATATATATATATATATATATATATATATATATATTTAACAATTTTTAATAATATTTCTAGTTTTTCAATATAGGTTTTTATGTGATGATTATAAGGTTTCTTAATTGAATTAAAATATAAGGATTGGTTTTAATAAAATGTAACATAAGTTATATTCTAAAGTATTGCTGTTATTTTAAGTAGGGATGAGCACATTAATATATGTTGTGACTTGTCAGCATTTATTATATTATTTTACTATATTCTTGCAATATAATATAAAGGTATATGTGTTGGCTCTGGAGTGATGCACATCAAAGCAATTTGCTAATTATGCTAATTAAGTTAAACTGATTGTTTAATTAGTACTTGTATATAAAGATAGTAGGAAATGTTATGTATTTTTTATGTCTGAAGAAGGAGAGACACTGCGCTCTCCGAAAGTGTTTGCTAATAAAACAGTACCTTATTGGGATTGTGGTTTCCAGCTCGTTTTGTTTGCTTCTTAGTGCGTTTTGTTTTCCATTGTATTTGTGCAGTTTATATAGATAGGTCGACGACATTCTAAACACCTTTGAGGCACAAATAAACAGGATACCGCCAACTATGGAACGTGTCACACACCGACACACGTTACCAGGAGGATGAAAGAGAGAAAGAACACAGTACTGGAACAGTAGAACCGTGAGCAATAGGATGATAGTAAGGACATGTAGTCACCGCTGTCGGTGGTGTGGGTATAGCTATCCGTAGGCATGCGGTAAACACCTGTCCCACATCGGGAGGGACGGCCCCCCCTGGGCAGGTGTGTCCTGACATGAAACATTAGAAAGGGCAACTGTCCATGAGTGTAGGACATTAGTATGTCCCACATAATATGCAATAGTTGCAGGAAATACTCATGCCTGTATGTAAGAAACGGAAATGTTACACGCAAACCGATATGTAGTGAAGGACCAAGAACAATAGGTTTGTAATGAGGATAAAAGTATGTGCTATCCTGTGTACTGACCATGGCCATATGTCAGCCTGTAAACACCACTGTGTGACCCGCAAGTGTCCAACTATGGCCATAGGTAAAGGTGGCAAGCCATGTGACAGAAGGTCTGACACCAACACCACTGCAATGACAGCAAATATCTGGGGCAGACATACACGGGATAGCGTTCATTTACAAATATCTCTGCACATATCGCCGTACATCTGGAGGTATGGAAGTATCAACCGCACCTGCATACCATATTGAAACAAATTAACAACGGCCCACAGTAAATTCCCGTAATAGAAGTCTATTAAGTGATAGCACTGTAATTAGGGAAGGGGCCCACACACATATATATGGACTACGTAGAAATGTAAGCCCCACAAAACCGTATATGCTACATACACCCGCCTACATCCCCCACACTGTAAACAATAGCAATACAGACCGTAACCACTGCCCAAACATCTAGTTAGTCAATTACATCTGCTGAACCGTTGACATACCTTGTGAGAGACATTTAAAGGCGCCATGCAAAATTGTATCCGTCGTATAACAGAACAAACGGCGATGTTACAGGTGTTTGCAATAGTCCTTTATCAGACGGGTGGGATGACAGGTACATTCACAGGTAGAATCGCACACAATCCATGGGGGACATGACCCCAAAATAGACTTGGCTCTACACAAAGCAGTTGCAATAAAACACAACAAAACACAATACAGGCCGTCTCCCCGAAGGCAGGGCAAATGGCCAATGGCCAGGTGGAGAATTCAATTATACCCCACTGCTGCCACGTAATTGGCGAATGGAGTAGCTGCACAGCTGAAGTGCATGTAATTAGTCACACCGGACCACCAATTGGTGGCAGTAAACCACATGTTGCAGGTATAGACGTATATAAGGATGACTTGCCAGATATGCAAACTGTATGCTCATACCGTATAGCAGTTGAAAGAGTGATACAGAGGAGCGAGATAGAGATGAAACACCAGAATGATATCAAGGTATGTATAACACTAACTGTATGTATAGTATGTTCTGAATTACCTAATGTCAGTGTATGCATAGCCTGGTTTGTAGTAATTAACAGTGTCCACCATGCATAAAGTGGGGAATGGTATTTATGTAGTGATGTCTCGCTGATCGTACCAATGCTTGTAGAAGATGTGCGTCCAGCAGTGGGCCACATGGTAAACAGCACAGACACCACAAGGGATGCAACATGATGGAGTTAAACAGAACTATGTCATATGACCTGCCGTCAGTGGCAGTGTATGTCCAATAAGTACGTGCCATAGCAGGGGATAGTATATGTAGATATACTGTAACAGTATGCATGTGCATGGGCATATAACGTCAATGACATGTCTAAGGTGGACCCTCTGTGCAAGTAATGGTTGAATTATGGGATACCATGTAAAACATGTGTAATGTATAGTACAGTAGATTGATACATCAGATATGTTACACAGGAGAACAGGCATATGATGCATAAGAAAGGTATCATATAGTGATGTGAGTACTATGTAATTAAGATATGTATAAACAGTTATGATGAAATAACTATGTACTCCACTCTGTGCATTTGCAAAGGACGCAAACATTACTCCTATACTAGAATAGCGGAAGAGATGTGACAGACAAACATGAACATGATTGGCGTGTACAATAACAGTAGACATATGGCCCATAGTCACGGGACATTGTAATAGCATGACAGCCAATCTAACTGGAAGGGCTATACCAGCAACCATGCACAAAGGACATGTAATAGCTGCACAGGTTCATAGTGGTGTACCACGCAGTCTGGCAAGTCAATGTGTAACAACAGCTACAGTGTGCACACCAGTGGCACCTCTCCAGGGTAGTGTCCTGTGAACAGAAGAGCCATGTGTAACCTGCATCACTGCACAGTACAGCCACTGCAGTGATCCCTGGCGTACATGTGTCCACCATCCAGCAAGCGAGGTATCACATGAACACTGCTACTGACTGTCCATGCGTGATGTACATAGGAAAAATGTCCCAAAGCATGGTGAGTGTCCAGTCTGGGAATGCAACCCCCAAGCACATGGGCCACGCGTGTGTGCACATATCCATGAGCATCATGGTCATAGTGGCTATTGTGTATGTCGTGTATGTGGAGTATATCCATAAACATATTTGCAGACATGGGCCCTGTCTTTGCAGCAGACGTCACCCCTGAGTATGTAGTCTGCAAATGTGTACAGATGTGGTGTCTGTACATAAGCCGCATACGTCACCAGGTGTAGCTCAATAAACATCATGGCGTTTTAATGTTGGGGTATGTAAAGCTGTTGTGTAAGGTACACCCTACGCGGGGTGTTGTACCCATGAATGTGTGTATACATCTGGTATTCAGAGGTACAATGGGTGCCTATGTACCAGCTACACACCCAGGACAGACATGTGTGAACATGAAGGATATCCACGCCACAGTGGCAATGTGGTAATCACAGGCGTGTGTGCGACATACATGTGTCTTACACACATGTACAATGCAACATGTATGTAGGGGAATAACACCTATGTGATAACCAGTGGAGGATGGTGTACTGCAAAGGTGATGTACACACCAAGTGTCATGCAGGTAGAGGCCATGATGTTCATATCGGTATCTGTCATAGTAACACCCATATGGATGGGGTCTGTATCAGCTGGTGGAGCAACAACGGCACTGGGTATGCAGTGGTCTGTAAAGCTAGGCAGGGAAGTCCCCTCAGTGGTAGCCTGTACCTCAGGGAAGCATATACTGAACATGAGGGCCCCATGACTGAGGACTGTGGTAAGCCAAGTGTAACTGGATTGCAGTATGTGATTTGGTATGCCACCCTCAGTGTGTGTGTCCCGTCCATTAGCCACATTGCATAACATCCAGAGACATATGTTATGATGTGCAGGTGGATGTGTATGTAGTCAACACCAGAATGGAGAACGGTGCTGAATGTCAGCGAGAGGACAATGCAGGCTGTGTGGACACCTGTGTCATCATCAAAAACTCTGGTGACTGTAGGAAAGGTGTTCAACAGGTGTAGGAGGCATGCTGTGGCCCCAACAAGACCAAGCCAGCTGGCATCAAAGGACTGGGGCACAACAGAGACTCGACAAATGATGTCCATGATTATGTGCCCTATATCCATGCATAACAGAGCAGTGAGGTATGTAGGGCAATAGTCCCAGTCCTGCAGTGTGGCACCACCTGTGAGGAGTG
This sequence comes from Protopterus annectens, assembly GCF_019279795.1. Lineage (NCBI taxonomy): Eukaryota > Metazoa > Chordata > Ceratodontiformes > Protopteridae > Protopterus > Protopterus annectens. The sequence goes on along the minus strand of NC_056728.1, from coordinate 1,318,539,317 downwards.
TTACAGTCACTGTGTGCCAGTCAGGAGCCACAATGTCTGGTACAAGGCTATTACTGAGTATGGTGTCCCAGTGAGGAGAAATGCTGTTCAGAGTTCTGTGGCCATCACAGACTGGGATATTGCAGGGTGACAAGGGGCCTGTGTCCTAGGACATATAGAGTGCAGGTCAGTACTGTGTAGGTGTGACTGCAGGTACACCACAATGTACCTGCAAGGAATGTGGCCCTGCAGGGAGTAAGAGGGTGTAATGTTAGCAATGAAGCCATCAGACAGGATGTTGCCAACATCACCTGTTACTGTCATGTTCCAGAGTGACAGTTGTATGTGTGAGCAGATGTGGGTATTGCATACGACTACTGACATACCACCAAAATGCCCTGTGGTACATCTCGGAATGTGTCGCAGTAATGTGTATGTAGATAGTTATGGTGTATGTGATATGGGATCCTGTGACCCTACTGAGGCTGACCAGTGAGTCACCCTGCCCATGGGAATGTACACCACTGTGTAACAGCCCCCACCTGTCATAAAGTATGTCCGTGGGACTGCACCCCCAGAGTGTCATCTGTATTCTGGTGTGTACCTGCATAGCTCTGTGTGGAATAGCATGAACCACATTGTCGTGTATGTGCTATTGAAGTGCACTGGGGTATGTCTCAGCATTTGCATGTGCATTGTCCACCTGCACGTGTGTCACAACAGCAACTACTGCTGTCATATGACATCTGTAGTTGGTGTTGTAGTACTCATCTACTGTGTATGCCGTGAAGTGTGTGGTGCCGGTATGTGGCTAACAAGGGTGGGTAGCAGATGTTCGGATTCCACCAATGAGGGGACAACCGCAGGTGTCGAACAGCAGTCATATGTTGGTTTTGTCCATGTCAAGGATACTGTTGGTCTTGGAGGTGGTGTATGGGTCGAACCAGCTGAGCGGAGGTTATGACTCACACACAGTGTACGCCTAATGTGTCAGTACATGTGCGGCTATCACAGTTAGCTGTGGGTTACTGTCAGTCTCACATTAGTAGCAGCAGTAGTTCCGGACACAGTCATATGCACGTGGAGCACCTGTGATGCATTGTGCGAAGTAACCATCCGGGATGTGTGTACAACATAGTGGAATATGGGGACACCTCAGCTGTGGGTGCACCAGTCCAGGTACGTGCCTGAGAGGTACGGTCTGTCTATACCCAGTCAATGCAGGTGTGCTCTGCAGAGCCAAGAGGTAGGTCCCAGTCACTGCAGAGATATTGCAGTGGTGCAGTATCAGGTGTGCCTTGCCTGCGTGCATCATAGAGGATGATGTCAAGCATTGTGTGACATGACCACATGCTTCACTAGCCTGTTCCCATTCTGGTGGTGACTGTTATTGGGCACTGTGCAAGACAGGCAGTATAAAAGCAGCAAGAGACCAACATGTGATCCATACTCCCAGGGCTGACAGGTGCAGGTCAACTGTGCCACAGCATCATGGGTCTGTCAAAGTGAACGTATACTAGATGCCTGTGGAATGACTCTGTCACACAAACATGGAAGGGGAGTCACACCCTACCTGCTGACTTGTGGCATGTGTGCATAGGTTATGTTGCAGAACCAGTTACTGGACAGCAGGATGTAAGTGACTATCGCCTTGTGTAGCCTGCTGAGTGGAACAGCAGTGTGACTGCTGACAGTCACCTAAGACAGGTGTGTTGAGTATATTCTGAGACCCTATTGGCTGTATGTGATGGGCACACGTGTCTGTGGGCTACAGGTTGGTGTGGTTGTGTTTGGTGATGTGGGCTGTTGTCGGTGCCCACACAGAGTATGGAGGGGTACTGTACAAGGTGTCTCCGTATGTGTGGCCTGTGGTGGGGATCATGTGGGACCATATGATGTGTGGGGTGCGTTGCCAATGTTGCACAACCCCACATGACTGTCAGGTGCAGTCAGGGTTGGTGACAGTATAACTCCCAGCAGGGCTGCATATGTGCATCCCCCACAGGCTGTACTGTTGTATGTTGGGAGGTGTGCATTGACTGTGGACATGAGAATAGCTCTATTGCCACATGTACAACATAGTCATCATAGTGACAGGCAATAGCACTGGTACGTGCCAGTTGGACATGCCTATATATAAGTGGTACGTGGCAGGTGGACAGGCCGTAGAAACCACCATGTCTCACGTGGTATGTGAGTGATGTGTGTACGACAGCTGTTGTACAGTTATCAAGCTGGAAATGTATGGACAGACAGTGTACCTGTGAGGACTGGTGTGAAATGGGTGCTAAACTAAGCAGTAGCTCATAACGTGCCAAGAAGCTCTGAAGAAGTGCTGAGCATGCCCACACATTACAGATAGGTGTTGTATACTATCAACCCACATGTGTTGACAACAGTCATGATTGGTGGCACCGCATCAGAACACTGCCGGGTATGGTCTGCAGGTTCATAAACCATTATCAATGTAGATGTTAGCAGTACAGATGTACAAGACAGTATGGATGTTCAGCTACAGATGCCTGTGTATGTCACAGGAATGTTCTACTAGTGGCCTGTTGACAGACTCACAACTACTAAAGGTGCTACAGCGACATGTGCTTATCACACAGTGTCAGCTACAGTAAACCAGGGTTAATGTGTTGTACCCCACCCGCATTGTAGCCCATACCACACAGACAAATGTCAGCCATCTGTGTATGTGATGATGTGAATGGCCATGACCTATGGGCAATTGTTGTCACAGTGTTGTGAACAACATACAGAATGGGCTGTGTGTGTGATGTGTGTGACATATGTGCACATTCTGGTGGATGATATCAGCAATGACACCAGTAGGGGAATACCCCCGTACCCATTAGGAAACACCTAGGCTGTGGTCAACAGTATGGACACTGTGTTAGGGATGGTGTAGTGTAGTACACCTCCCTGAGCTGGAGACATCTCCCTGGCCCTTTAGGTAGTCATCTGAGGTACCCATAACATGACAGGGTGGTATCCAAGTGCACGGAGATCATTGGACAGGCATACACAGCACCCGTGTGACCAATATTGGAATACACATCACCCTCCAGGGGTAGGGCCCATGCATGGATGGCCAATACCAGCCTCCACAATACTCACCTCCAGTATGCAGCATGCTATCCACCTTGCATACAGACATATGCGACACTATGCTGTTAGACATGCTACATGTCCATAGCCTGATCTGAAAGACATACGTCATGGACAACCACCGTCCTACGACTAGGATGGCCACATGCTGGACAGATCCCTGTGCCATACTCCCGCCATACCATGCAGCCCTGTCCACATAGCTGCACATATCACCCCTGCCATACATGGTGTGATGGCCGTATGGTAGATGTAGTATCATCTATCTGGATCAGTAATGTGTCACTGATGCCCTCGTGGTGGCATAATGGGTGTCGGATACAGCTAGGAAACCCAGCCCGTACATGCTATAGCCGATAACCTTACCTGCGAATGACGTCCGACTAGCCACTGTCCCATGTCTATCACATGTGCAACACAGGTGATCCGTGGCAGGATGTTGAACAGCTGTGCATTGTAGATGTCTATGGAAAAACAGATGCATGTACAGGTTTCCATGCGTACTTGGTGCATTGTCACTGCCCAAGTCCAGTAAGGCTGTGTCTGTGTTGATATGTGACATATCCACAGCATCTAGGTCAACAGCATTACCATGGATACATCAGGCATGGGTAGATAGGTAAGAACACCAGTGCATACAAACAGACATGTCCACATGGAGACTGACGTCACATGCAGTAGGAACACTAATGAGGTGACACATATATGGGGATGATATCTAATGCATACTGGGTGTTACATGTGTGGGGCACATACATGCCAGTCGTGTTAGTGTTATGTTGATTTGCAAAGATAACTGTGCGAATGTACTAGAATGTATGTGCAGCAGTATCACTGTACATGTCTGTAAATGTGACCTGTCACCTTCATCATGTCTTACAGATAATGCCGCATACACGCCTACCAGCATATAGCCAACAGGAGGATGATGTCGTAATACCATACCTCCATGAGAACTACGAGGTGTTATTCAGCCACGTGCCACAGCATGCACTGGCAGCGGGATGACCTGTGGCAGGATCTTCGCAGGAGGGTCAACAAAGTGGGCGGCCACAACCGGACCTACCAGCAGGTGTGCAGACACTGCACGGACCTCATACATCATGCAAAACAGCGTGCCACTGCAATCGCCAGTGAACAAGGTGGTACGGGTGGTTGGCCACCAACCCAGCCTCCACTCACACACATGGAGGAGCTACTGGCCAGTCTGGGAACACCCTCGGAACAGCTCCCACAAACAGTAGCTGCCATCGTGGAGGTGGGTGTCTCCCAACCAATGAGCCTGGAGTTGCCTGGTAAGTCAGTACTGAACATATGGCCAGTATATCCCACGTATGTGCATGTGTCAGTGTACATCATGTAATGTAACAACATATGCAAGGTATGTGGACACACATGCTTTATGCTACCCTGTGTATGCACCATACCTCCGAACTGTACAGGTAATTGCAGGATGTCCAGATGACTGCCTCATATTGTCGGTGTGTTCCCCTTAATATATGTCCCTTTCTGGCAAATAGCTGAGGAATGGAGTCATTAAATGATGACATACAGTTGTGTTTACGACTGCACATTCCGTTGCAAACCCATGTGCATGCAAACCTATTGGTCTATCAAATATCCGGGTTAGTAAGAGCAATATGTCACAGTTGTCCCTATATGTCCCCCATCATAGTAGGCTTTGTCCACATTTATTGTTCTAAGAGGTTGAGAGGTATGGTATGCACACATGTGCTGACTATATGCTATTGTACAGGCAAATCTGTTAACCTGCACTGTGCACCCTGTGGCTGTCATACAGTCATGGATAATGTTCATACTGCTGTGTCACCCTATACAGGTACCTCTGGCATGCCACACAGACAAGAGTCCATTGCAGGTGGGTCTATCATCAGTATCAGGCATGTCAAAGCATAGATCTATTCGCCATGTGGCCAGTTAATACATGGATATACAGGTTGCATCACCCATCATCCACACAGACCACCCATGTGCAATATATACAACTGAAATGATACACAGACATGAAACTACAGTATTTGTCATTGCTACATGTGTGTCCAGCTGTGCATACAATGGTGGAGGTGTTCTACAATGGAGGCATATGTAATATACAGTGGAACAGAATGTGTGGTACACAAACCAGTACTGCACAGTGAGCTGTGATATGGGCAGACCACAGGTGTCACCATTGTGTTATATGCCCCTGCAAAGGTTTCACACATGGTGATGTTCCATCCGACATGTCTGAGACACGTAGCATTTTGGTTGCAATATTGTCACAATTCCCCATAACCCATACCCCACATACACCTGTTGTCTGCATAGCCCTATGGATGGTGACATAACCAACATCTATGGGTGTATGTCATATGGGACAACACAGACATGTGTGATAGATGGCCATCACATACATGACCAACACACGTGCAAACATGGCCATGGGGGATGGCCAGAGAAACGTAGCCACACAGAAGATGGGATGTGGATACACCCTGTTTCACTTTGTCCACACATGGTCCAAGTACAGCCGTACTAGACCGATTGTACAGGTGATGTGGTATGCTGCACATCATAACTGCTTGTGCACAGCTAGCGGAGGTGTCAGTGACATGTACCTCATAAGATGTGTTGAACATGCTGTCTGTGTCATAGCATGATGGTAGTTGCCTTCACAGATTCCACTGACAGTGACACCAGGCCACAGAAACAGTACTTTTCCCCCCTGTCGTAGGACATCACTGTTAGCTGTGCACCATGCGTGCGTGGTACATCAATGTCATGTGTGAAATGGTGACATGACAGGTCCGCTATGTGTGGACATGGTTGCCAGGCAGCTAACACTCTGCAGTCATCATGCAGGGGTGTCATCTGTATGTCCTCCAGTGACCTGACACATGACACAGCATGGTTGGGTGTGTATACACCTCAGCATCATAGGTCACAATCCACAGGTATGTCATGGGTATGCATGCAGTTCTGGATATGCAATGTGTACATAACATGTACTGTTTAGCAATATAGACGCCTCATGATGCCAAGCAATGGCACAGTGTCTGTACATCACACTGTACAGCAATGTAGACGGTCCAGTCCCCTACCATGCCCATGCACATTTGCTCAACATGTATTCTATCTGTAGGGCATATGGACAACACCACAATTTGATTCCCAGTATGATGCTGTACATGTGTCTTGATACCATTGTGTCAGGCATGCATGCATGTTAATGAACATGTCAGCAGATTACATGTCAAGGTCACGTCAGCCATGTGTACTGTTATCCTGTTCTGGTGTATCACGGGGATGCATGCATACTGTCATGATCGTGTGAATTGCATGGATAATGATATGACATGCCTGCTGTAGTGTGCATTCCAGGGGGTATGCTTACAAACACTATTGATGCCTGAGCTGCATGCTGTCAGCTGTATCACAAGCATGCTGCATGCCATCTGTCATCTCACATGCATGGTGTGTCAGTGTGTGTGTGTGTGTGTGTGTGTGTGTGTGTGTGTGTGTGTGTCGGTGTGTGTGTGTGTGTGTATGTGTGTGTGTGTGTGTGTGTGTGTGTGTGTGTGTGTGTGTGTGTGTGTCTGTGTGTGTGTCTGTGTGTGTGTGTGTGTGTGTGTGTGTGTGTGTGTGTGTGTGTGTCTATTGTAATGTAGAGTATTTCTTTGCATTCACAGGTGATGTAGGTGCGTTACCCTCCTGAGGTCTATCTCATAGTGACCCCACAGATGCTAGCAGTGATGAACATATGCACGAGGTACAGGCAGGGATGTCAGGGGCAGAATCTGTGCCAACGGTTGCCATCCCAGCTATGTCCCCCTCTTCCCTGCACACAGTTCAGCTGCCAACACATACCGCATCTGCAGTGGCCATAGAGGAAGGACAGTCATCGTTTGTTAGCATTGAACAGGAACGTGTGGTGGCTACAGAAGGTGTGTCTCCACACCATGGTGGCAGTATATTGACTGCAGATGTGCCACACAGGCATGTGGCTGGTGCTGCTCATAGGAGGACCTCTGGCAGACATGCACCTGCAGGACATAGCGCAGCAGCTGGGATCACCAGACGCATGTTCCAGACTGTAATGGCGGCACAGGCACGTGCCAAATGGCAGAACAGAGAAGGGCAGAGGCTGCAGAGGGCTGCTATCAGTACCCTAAACAACATCCAGGCATTGGCAGGTGCTCAACAGCAGCTTGCTGATGTTCTGGACAGGCGATTGGGTGACATGGTCAGAATCCTCGACCATGGCATGGCAATCCGTGAGCGTGAGCTGTCTGTGCTGGAACATCTGGTAGGGGTGAGGCGTAGGACATATGGACGTAGGCCAGCTACACCACCTAGTGCAGGTCAACTTGTGCGTGCCACCTCACATGGCCGCTCCCATAGTGCTGGTAGCAGTAGCAGTGCAGCTGGTGCTGCGATGTCCACACCAGGTCACAGCAGGCCACGTGGATGTGGCCCTGGATGTTCCCGGTGGGGACACAGTTCCAGTGGCCATGTGTTGTCGGACAGGAGCCGTTCTGTACCTCTGCCTGTTAGTGCCCGTGCAACCCCTAGCAGGCACAGGACACGTGGTCGTGTCTGGTCACAGTGAGCTGTACAACCTGGTCTGTACATTCTGGAGCTGTCCATAATACCCTTGTGTAGGCCTCACAAATGACAGAACTGTGTGCACACATACACGCACACAGCGAACACAACTGTAGGGCTCCACAACACCCACATACATACGGAACAGACATGTCCATTCAAATTACTGGCCCTTACCCGCACACATGATGTCATCCATTGGTGCAGCCTATGTATCACCCTGTGCATATGATAAAGCCTGTGCCACATCCCTGTCATCCACACCATCGGTGCAGGGATATGCTCATATGGTCTGATGCACAGGGTGAACAGACTAGAGTGGTGTATCTAACATTACTTTTGTATGCATATTGTGGGATGTGTATGTTGTATTGGTCGTGTGTGAATACTGAGATGTGAGAGGTGTATCTCACATTACTTGTGTATGCATATTGAGGGATGTGTATGTTGCATTGGACGTGTGTGAATACTGAGAGATGTGTATGTGACATCAGTGGTGTACTGTCAACATGCACCAGTCATACCATGTAGTCCAGGTGCAGCATGCATTGTGATATGTTCACAGTATGTGTCTCGGTTACAACAGTAACAGCATGTTGGTAATGCCCTGGTTCCCTCCTATGGTGTACTGGCATGTGCCTACAGGTAGCAGTGTTTGCAGTCCCCCATGTGTAACTGTGGAGTACTCACAGGCACGTATGGCAATATCAGCATGCTAAACGCACCCTCAACCCAACTGTTGGACAGTCGGACATGACACAGATGTCCACACATATACTGCACCTGAAGCATGTGGTCAGTTGAACAGGCTACAGCAGACAGAGATGTGACATACATACCGGGAAACATTACAGGTATGTTGACATGGTGCAGGGGTTGTACACAGCGGTCAGGCCAATGATGACGTTAGAGGTCACCTGATAGCATGAGGCCACACTGTGTAGCAGTAATACCCTGTCACAGTACAGGTACATGGCCACATTCACGGGGTCTACAGCACTATAACACATCCCATAGTGTTCATGTGTGGACCCGTGCCTATGTTGCCATCACCCTCGCAGTACTTTGCACCCACATGACGTGGCACAGAGAAGGGACATGCACAGGTAGCCAGTATGGCTGGGACCGATGGCATCAACAGGGTGGTAGACTGCATCACTATGAGGGGTTAGTGATCCTGTTTCCACAGTATGGTAGCATACACCCTCACACCAAGCACCAGACAGCCATACATTCATAAATACACAGACACACTGTGGTGACCAGATATGTGTGTACGGATAGCAGATGTGTGTGATGCACCACACCTGCCGACCTCATGCTTTCCACACTGCAGTATGTACAGATCTGTACAACAGTGTACAGGGATGTGTTACATCTGGGACGTAGTCCCCACCATATGTGGCATGTGTGGTCACACAAGCGGATGCACATAAGACAGTGCTGGGAATGATACACCTGCCATAAGATGATCTGTTTGATAGACATGCAGCGGTACTGTCCACAGTATGTGTACCAACGCTATGTCTGGCAATTGTGTGACTATGTGCACATGGGTGGATGTCAGTGATACAGGTGTCACGTGACATACAGTTGGCTACACCTGACTGCTGTGTATGCGTTAAGTCATCACCATCAAGTAACAGTGACATAGCGTACTGTTTGCACATGGCATGGTAGGGTGGCGTGTGACACACCTGTGAGCCATCCCTGGCACACATACATCTACACAGGTGGATCACCACATTATGTACACAGATCCCTCCACACTGGATGTACAACCAACTGTACTGTATGTATGCCACCATATACAGGTGTCAATGATGGGGCTGCATTGCGACTGCATGTTGTAGTTGGGCACAGCTGTGGTATGGACATTGGCCACTGCACATGCATGGTTGCTGCATGCACAGTACAGATTGTACATGTTTGTTGGTCCTACATGTGTCTCCTGTAGCCATGTTTGTATGCATTGCTATTGGTGGACATGTGTGTTGACATACATGACTCCTGGACTGTGGTATGATATCATGGGAGTCATGGGCGACTACTACAGGGGAATGTGTCCTCCGACATTGCTACCTCCTGTACTGTGAGCATTCAACAGACATGGACCCACCTTCCATTTGTGTGCGTATGATTGCTTAGGCCACTGTTCTGCATGGGGACAGCAAAGGCTTAGCTATGTACATATGTGTTGTGTGTGGTCCATGCACACATCCACTACATTCACATGTTTGACATATCCAAACATGCGTGGTCGTTGGTGTACAGCAACACTCATGTGTCACAGCTGTGTACCACCCGGGGCCCCTGGTATGTCCTGAGCTGACCCGGTCATGTATAGTGGTATAATTGCAATGCATAACACCTGTTGGAACACTGTCAGTACATGTGTACCCTGCACAGTTGCTGTAGACCTCTGTACAGTCCACTGGTCATGTGTCACACGGTGTTGTGGTAATGTATGGCTGTGTACTGCTGCAGCAACGACATGGTGATGTCTCAGGGGCTACAGTGTAGACTGCGGTGTGTACATCTGGGATCTGCACCTGTGACAGCTGTGATGGCAGCTGAGTGTATGCTGGTCACTGCATGTGTGTGACCGCTCTGTGCATGGGGACAGTTATGCCTTACTGTGCCCTTCAGTGTCTAGACTACATCTGCATGCAAGACGGCCCTTTGCAACTGCTAAGTGTGTGAGCATGCCCAGTACGCTGTTGTGTAGATGGACACACATGACAGTCCCAACTGAGCCCTTGCGAGTTGTGACTCTGTCCGCATGCAAGACGGCCCTTTGCAAATGCTAAGTATGTGAGCATGCCCAGTACATTGTTGTGTAGATGGACACACATGACAGTCCCAACTGAACCCTTGCGAGTTGAGACTCCGTCCGCATGCAAGACGGCCCTTTGCAAATGCTAAGTGTGTGAGCATGCCCAGTACGCTGTTGTGTAGATGGACACACATGACAGTCCCAACTGAACCCTTGCGAGTTGAGACTCTGTCCGCATGCAAGACGGCCCTTTGCAACTGCTAAGTGTGTGAGCATGCCCAGTACGCTGTTGTGTAGATGGACACAAATGACAGTCCCAACTGAGCCCTTGCGAGTTGTGACTCTGTCCGCATGCAAGACGGCCCTTTGCAAATGCTAAGTATGTGAGCATGCCCAGTACATTGTTGTGTAGATGGACACACATGACAGTCCCAACTGAACCCTTGCGAGTTGAGACTCCGTCCGCATGCAAGACGGCCCTTTGCAACTGCTAAGTGTGTGAGCATGCCCAGTACGCTGTTGTGTAGATGGACACACATGACAGTCCCAACTGAACCCTTGCGAGTTGAGACTCTGTCCGCATGCAAGATGGCCCTTTGCAACTGCTAAGTGTGTGAGCATGCCCAGTATGCCATTGTGTAGATCGACACACAGTACAGTCTGAAAGGACGTGTATTACTAAGTGTGTGGCCATGCCCAGTGACACCTTGTGTCGGTGATGTCCTTCTGTGCATGGCCGTTGACATCCTGTATAGCCATGGTGGTCATCCAGCCAACAGATGTCCATTTTCAACATCACGATGGATGCCTACAGAGTACACACTGGTCGACTATCTTGAGGGGTGTACTGTCTGTGGGGCATCCCGTGACTATGTCATGTTGTCATGGTGCACCGTACATCTTACGTTGCCACGATCACACCACTGCCGTGTGTTTGTCTACGTGTACCGTGGGACAGTAATATGTCTGTATGCTTTCAGACTGATCACTCTCTATACAATCCCTGTCGGCGTCCTTGTCAGTGCGGATGATGACACACACCTAGATGTCTGCCTCTGGGACTGCTGTGCTTAGTAATCTTGGTAGCGTGTTCTGTAAATGCGTCATGCTGTAGTGTGTTAAGGTAGTTGGGTGTATGTTCGACTCCCAACCCTGGCAAGTGTGTGTGTGTGTGTGTGTGTGTGTGTGTGTGTGTGTGTGTGTGTGTGTGTGTCGGTGTGTCTACTGTAATGTAGAGTATTTCTTTGCATTCACAGGTGATGTAGGTGCGTTACCCTCCTGAGGTCCATCTCATAGTGTCCCCACAGATGCTAGCAGTGATGAACATATGCACGAGGTACAGGCAGGGATGTCAGGAGTGGAATCTGTGCCAACGGTTGCCATCCCAGCTATGTCCCCCTCTTCCCTGCACACAGTTCAGCTGCCAACACATACCACATCTACAGTGGCCATAGAGGAAGGACAGTCATCGTTTGTTAGCATTGAACAGGAACATGTGGTGGCTACAGAAGGTGTGTCTCCACACCATGGTGGCAGTATATTGACTGCAGATGTGCCACACAGGCATGTGGCTGGTGCTGCTCGTAGGAGGACCTCTGGCAGACATGCACCTGCAGGACATAGCGCAGCAGCTGGGATCACCAGACGCATGTTCCAGACTGTAATGACGGCACAGGCACGTGCTGAACAGCAGAACAGAGAAGGGCAGAGGCTGCAGAGGACTGCTATCAGTACCCTAAACAACATCCAGGCATTGGCAGGTGCTCAACAGCAGCTTGCTGATGTTCTGGACAGGCGATTGGGTGACATGGTCAGAATCCTCGACCATGGCATGGCAAATCCGTGAGCATGAGCTGTCTGTGCTGGAACATCTGGTAGGGGTGAGGCATAGGACATATGGACGTAGGCCAGCTACACCACCTAGTACAGGTCAACTTGTGCGTGCCACCTCACATGGCCGCTCCCATAGTGCCGGTAGCAGTAGCAGTGCAGCTGGTGCTGCGATGTCCACACCAGGTCACAGCAGGCCACGTGGACATGGCCCTGGACGTTCCCGGTGGGGACACGGTTCCAGTGGCCATGTGTTGTCAGACAGTAGCCGTTCTGTACCTCTGCCTGTTAGGGCCCGTGCAACCCCTAGCAGGCACAGGACACGTGGCCATGTCTGGTCACAGTGAGCTGTACAACCTGGTCTGTACATTCTGGAGCTGTCCTTAATACCCTTGTGTAGGCCTCACAAATGACAGAACTGTGTGCACACATACACGCACACAGTGAACACAACTGTAGGGCTCCACAACACCCACATACATACGGAACAGACATGTCCATTCAAATCACTGGCCCTTACCCGCACACATGATGTCATCCATTGGTGCAGCCTATGCCCCTGGCAAACAGCATCACCCTGTCCATATGATGAAGCCTGTGCCACATCCCTGTCATCCACACCATCGGTGCAGGGATATGCTCATATGGTCTGATGCACAGGCTGAACAGACTAGAGAGGTGTATCTAACATTACTTTTGTATGCATATTGCGGGATGTGTATGTTGTATTGGTCGTGTGTGAATACTGAGATGTGAGAGGTGTATCTCACATTACTTGTGTATGCATATTGAGGGATGTGTATGTTGCATTGGACGTGTGTGAATACTGAGAGATGTGTATGTGACATCAGTAGTGTACTGTCAACATGCACCAGTCATACCATGTAGTCCAGGTGCAACATGCATTGTGATATGTTCACAGTATGTGTCTCGGTTACAACAGTAACAGCATGTTGGTAATGCCCTCATTCCCTCCTATGGTGTACTGGCATGTGCCTACAGGTAGCAGTGTTTGCAGTCCCCCATGTGTAACTGTGGTGTACTCACAGGCACGTATGGCAATATCAACATGCTAAATGCACCCTCAACCCAACTGTTGGACAGTCGGACATGACACAGATGTCCACACATATACTGCACCTGAAGCATGTGGTCAGTTGAACAGGCTACAGCAGACAGAGATGTGACATACGTACCGGGAAACATTACAGGTATGTTGACATGGTGCAGGGGTTGTACACAGTGGTCAGGCCAATGATGACATTAGAGGCCACCTGATAGCATGAGGCCACACTGTGTAGCAGTAATACCCTGTCACAGTACAGGTACATGGTCACATTCACGGGGTCTAAAGCACTATAACACACCCCATAGTGTTCATGTGTGGACCTGTGCCTATGTTGCTATCACCCTCGCAGTACTTTGCACCCACATGATGTGGCACAGAGAAGGGACATGCACAGGTAGCCAGTATGGCTGGGACCGATGGCATCAACAGAGTGGTAGACTGCATCACTATGAGGGTTTAGTGATCCTGTTTCCACAGTATGGTAGCATACACCCTCACACCAAACACCAGACAGCCATACATACATACATACACAGACACACTGTGGTGACCAGATATGTGTGTACGGATAGCTGATGTGTGTGATGCACCACACCTGCCGACTTCATGCTTTCCACACTGCAGTATGTACAGATCTGTACAACGGTGTACAGGGATGTGTTACATCTGGGACGTAGTCCCCACCATATGTGGCATGTGTGGTCACACAAGCGGACACACATGACAGTGCTGGGAATGATACACCTGCCATAAGATGATCTGTTTGATAGACATGCAGTGGTACTGTCCACAGTATGTGTACCAACGCTATGTCTGGCAATTGTGTGGCTATGTGCACATGGGTGGATGTCAGTGATACAGGTGTCATGTGACATACAGTTGGCTACACCTGACTGCTGTGTATGCGTTAAGTCATCACCATCAAGTAACAGTGACATAGCGTATTGTTTGCACATGGCATGGTAGGGTGGCGTGTGACACACCTGTGAGCCATCCCTGGCACACATACATCTACACAGGTGGATCACCATGTTATGTACACAGATCCCTCCATACTGGATGTACAACCAACTGTACTGTATGTATGTCACCATATACAGGTGTCAATGATGGGGCTGCATTGCGACTGCATGTTTTAATTGGGCACAGCTGTGGTACGGACATCGGCCACTGCACATGCATGGTTGCTGCATGCACAGTACAGATTGTACATGTTTGTTGGTCCTACATGTGTCTCCTGTAGCCATGTTTGTATGCATTGCTATTGGTGGACATGTGTGTTGACATACATGACACATGGACTGTGGTATGATATCATGGGAGTCATGGGCAACTACTACAGGGGAATGTGTCCTCCGACATTGCTACCTCCTGTACTGTGAGCATTCAACAGACATGGACCCACCTTCCATTTGTGTGCATATGATTGCTTAGGCCACTGTTCTGCACGGGGGACAGTAAAGGCTTAGCTATGTACATATGTGTTGTGTGTGGTCCATGCACACATCCACTACAATCACATGTTTGACATTTCCTAACATGCGTGGTCGTTGTTGTACAGCAACACTCATGTGTCACAGCTGTGTACCACCCGGGGCCCCTGGTATGTCCTGAGCTGACCTGGTCATGTATAGTGGTATAATTGCAATGCATAACACCTGTTGGAACCCTGTCAGTACATGTGTACCCTGCACAGTTGCTGTAGACCTCTGTACAGTCCACTGGTCATGTGTCACATGGTGTTGTGGTAATGTATGGCTGTGTACTGCTGCAGCAACGACATGGTGATGTCTCGGGGGGCTACAGTGTAGACTGCGGTGTGTACATCTGGGATCTGCACCTGTGACAGCTGTGATGGCAGCTGAGCGTGTGCTGGTTACTGCATGTGTGTGACCACTCTGTGCATGGGGACAGTTATGCCTTACTGTGCCCTTCCGTGGCTAGACTCCATCTGCATGCAAGACGGCCCTTTTCAACTGCTAAGTGTGTGAGCATGCCCAGTACGCTGTTGTGTAGATGGACACACATGACAGTCCCAACTGAGCCCTTGCGAGTTGTGACTCCGTCCGCATGCAAGACGGCCCTTTGCAAATGCTAAGTGTGTGAGCATGCCCAGTACGCTGTTGTGTAGATGGACACACATGACAGTCCCAACTGAACCCTTGCGAGTTGAGACTCTGTCCGCATGCAAGACGGCCCTTTGCAAATGCTGTGTGAGCATGCCCAGTATGCTGTTGTGTAGATGGACACACATGACAGTCCCAACTGAACCCTTGTGAGTTGAGACTCCGTCCGCATGCAAGATGGCCCTTTGCAACTGCTAAGTGTGTGAGCATGCCCAGGACGCTGTTGTGTAGATGGACACACATGACAGTCCCAACTGAACCCTTGCGAGTTGAGACTCCGTCCGCATGCAAGACGGCCCTTTGCAACTGCTAAGTGTGTGAGCATGCCCAGTGTGCCATTGTGTAGCTCGACACACAGTACAGTCCGAACGGACGTGTATTACTAAGTGTGTGGCCATGCCCAGTGACACCTTGTGTCAGTGATGTCCTTCTGTGCATGGCCGTTGACATCCTGTATAGCCATGGTGGTCATCCAGCCAACAGATGTCCATTTTCACCGTCACGATGGATGCCTACGGAGTACACACTGGTCGACTATCTTGAGGGGTGTACTGTCTGTGGGGCGTCCCGTGACTATGTCATGTTGTCATGGTGCACCGTACATCTTATGTTGCCACGATCACACCACTGCCGTGTGTTTGTCTACGTGTACCGTGGGACAGAAATATGTCTGTATGCTTTCAGACTGATCACTCTCTATACAATCCCTGTCGGAGTCCTTGTGAGTGCGGATGATGACACACGCCTAGATGTCTGCCTCTGGGACTGCTGTGCTTAGTAATCTCGGTAGCGCATTCTGTAAATGTGTCATGCTATAGTGTGTTAAGGTAGTTAGGTGTATGTTCGACTCCCAGCCCTGCCAAGTGTGTGTGTGTGTGTGTGTGTGTGTGTGTGTGTGTGTGTGTGTGTGTGTGTGTGTGTGTTTGCGCGCATGCTCCCATCTGCCTGGAGACGCAGTCTTGCTTTTAGATGCCGCACACCACAGCAGTTTCCTACCGATGTGTTTGCCTTTGCAGATGATGACACGCACCTAGATGTCTGCCTCTGGGACTGCTGTGCTCAGTAATTTCGGTAGCGTGTTCTGTAAATGCATCATGCTGTAGTGTGTTAGGGTAGTTAGGTGTATGTTCAACTCCCAGCCCTGCCAAGTGTGTGTGTGTGTGTGTGTGTGTGTGTGTGTGTGTGTGTTTGCGTGCATGCTCGCGTCCACCTGGGGACTCAGTCTTGCTTTTAGACGCCGCACACCACAGCAGTTTCCTACCGACGTCTTTGCCTTTGCAGATGATGACATGCACCTAGATGTCTGCCTTTGGGACTGCTGTACTTAGTAATCTCGGTAGCACGTTCTGTAAATGCGTCATGCTGTAGTGTGTTAGGGTAGTTAGGTGTATGTTCGACTCCCAGCCCTGTCGTGTGTGTGTGTGTGTGTGTGTGTGTGTGTGTGTGTGTGTGTGTGTGTGTGTGTGTGTGTGTGTGTTTCCAGCTGCATAACAACAGTACATTGCTTTTACAGTATTCACTCTCAATAACATCCGTTCGGTGTCTTTGCCTTTGATGCTGCTGTCTGCAGGCTAGACGTGTGCCTGTGTGAATCATGTGATCCACTGATCATGGTAGCGTGTTTTGTAACTGTGTAATGCTGTCGTGTGGTACAGTGTTTACATTTATGTTCTACTCCCAACCCTGCCATGTGTGTGTGTGTGTGTGTATGTATCTATCTACATATATATATATATATATATATATATATATATATATATATATGTGTGTGTGTATGTATATAGCTATATATATATATATATATATATATATATATATATATATATATATATATATATATATATATATATATATATAATGTATATTGTATATAGATATGTATGTTGGGATTATCACTCTTGACTGTGCTGCATTGTCTGTACGTGAGCACCTTGGATGTATGTACATCTGCTATGGCTCTGTGATAGTGCACATACTGTGTGCTGTAGTGATCGTGGGTTATACATGTGTAGTGACCGGTTATTGTGTTGCTGGGTATTACACGGGCATTGGAAACAATGTTAGTGCAGCATCTTTGACTGGTTGTATGCAGATCTCGGCAACAGTCAGCAGTGGTTATTACATTGGAGTGTGAGTATGGCTCATATCTGTCTGTAGTAACTGTCAATGCTATGCACCTCAGGTTAACATTACAGATGCACGTTTATCCACAGGTTGTGGTACAGATCCCAGGACTGTATGTGTAGACATTGACAGGTGCAGGACTGGGTTGTGTTGGATGCATGGAGGGGTGTCCATGGCCAGTAATGGGGATCTCTATAGCCTGGCAGGTACAGTCTGTGACGGTCCCACAACCTCCTGTATATGGCTGACATATGCTGTATCTGTGTATATGCAGACACACACACTTACCACAAACAGCTACGGCTATCACATACACACACCCATTGCACCACCATTGGGCCATGCAATAACCGTTGTCCCTCACACACACACACACACACACACACCTATGTGTACATTGGATAGCTCTATGACAGCTCTGGACATGTTAACACCACACCCTGTGCATATGATGTCACCTGTGCCACCACCTGTGATGTGTAACATTGATGCAGGATATGACTAACCTGGTGCTGCTGCACACGGTGGCTTTATTCCACTGTATTGATGTTAGCATGCTGTTAACACACAGTGTGTTACTTCCAGGTGTACTTCAGCAGGCATGATGCATTGCAGCTATGACCATCACTGTAGCATAGTTTACAGAACTGTTACTTCTGATGATGTAGTCTCCATCCATGTGCCATTTCACTGATGTGTGTAGTATTGGCAGCATGTGTGTCTGTGTGTGCAGTACGTGTGTGATGTGTGTAGTACACATGTATACATGCTTACAAACGCATACACGACATTTCACGGGCTTCACCATTCGTACACTAGCTTATTCATTCTTCCACACTCCACACGTGCACACGGGTAAACACATGCGCACACATGCTTACTCGGGCTTACTGGCGCACACGGGCGCAGACACACTGTGGGCAGGTTTGCAGGTCACATTGGTGGTATCCATGGCGTACGCCGTCAGTCTCCTGACATTCCCTAGTATAGCTCATGACACGCCTCTTCCACTGAGTACTGACCGCACACATGTGACACTGCTCCGGTGAGGTTACAGTGTTTTGTAAATACACACTCATGTTGTCATCTATCTTCTACTCTAATAGTCCCCTTAACCTACACTACACTGTAGAGGCTTGGCCCATATGGCATGACATGTTGTGATTCACTATCCTCAGCCTCACTTGCCTCACATTGCCTACAAATGCTTCGTTACATCTCTGACAGAGTGCTTCCACACATAAGTACCAGTACGCAGTAGCCATGCTGTCTCCAGCTTGCCATTCATCTGCATGGCGTACTAACATCTAACTAAACCTACATTTTGTATGTATATTATCCATATGTCTTGTTTTGAAGCACAGCACATTCTCGTGGCGCTGCGCTACGCTTCCACACCAGGGATCGGGGGAGGACAACTACTGGTTCATTGATATCCAATGGACAAAGCCGCCACTGGCCTTGGCCTTGGACATTGGCATGCTTCTTTGACTGTATTCATACTGTATTTGCAGCTGTCATTGCTCCGTTTAGCAATGTGCAAAATGTTAGTCGCATAACATCCGGGTACATTTCTGCACATAACTCTGCTCTTGCACGGACAGCTTACTGTTTCATGTATCGTGTAATTACATCATTTGCATAGCTTACACATACAAATGGGGTAAGTTGCAAATCCCAACATTGTCCGTGCAATGTTCATGTTATGGGCGGTCTTGCACGCCCCTGCGGGTATTTGCTGAATAGCCTGGCAGTCATCTTTCCTTGCTGTAGTCTCACTCAATCCATACACGCCGGAGGCTTCGTGTATCATGGCCTAGGCTTTGCTGTGTGCTATGTCTATTTGTGGTGTATGCATGTCTGTGGGTATGTCCCACTGTCATCATTGGTAAAGGTGACACCCTATAGGTACTTCCTGTAGACTGCTGTGTCATTTGACATGTCAGCACATACCTGCGGATGAACTTCCTACTGCAGCGCTTTTCATACCTTCTGAATTATCTTGCAGTCGATAATGCTGTTTCCTCAGACATGTATCTGTTTCTGATCATACCTATCAACCTCCTAGTGCAAAGCATCTGTACAAAGCCTAACATGATGGGGGGACAGATAGGGGCAGATTCTACAAATTGCTCTTACAAACGTAGATAGTTGACAGTATAGGTTTTGCATTAGTATGACCTTTCTGAGGGATTTGGGGTCTTAAACACATATGTTTATCATTATTTAATGACGTCAGTTCTCAGGTATTTGGCAGACAGGTACAGATTGTGAGAGGAACACACCACACATATGAGGCATACATCTGCACATTCGTACAGTTGCAAGGTATGTTTCTGATACTGGACATCAATTTCCTTATGCCAATACACACAATACATGGCACCATCACAGGCCAGTTACCATTACATTCCTATTACAGGACACACCCACCCACTGGGCTATATTCCTCACACAGGCCAACAGGTGCTTATCCACACTAATTATTCCATCATGTACCTTATGTGTACACCGGTATTTGCACTTTCCGTCAGTGGCAGAGCTCACGTATGAGTATGGGGGACTGGACACTGTATCAGTGACACTGCATGACACCCTGAGGGACACATGTCTTTTGAGTCTATTAACCTTCCACATTGACTTTCACAGGCCATATGTTGTAATTCACATTTGTGGACAAACATGCTTATGACTTGTACATGTTTTGTCATTTGTCCTGACGTCTTTCTTCTCACCTGTCCACCTAGTATCACTAGTTCTGTACATTTCATTAGGAAGGGTTACCTTCATACCTCTCACCTGTACACATTATGGGTCTTTGCCCTGGGGTTTGACATATGATTCTGTTACATTTGTCATGATAATGTGCCTTTCTGGTAGATTGCTGGGAAACCATGACGAACTGTGCGGTTAGGTAATCATGACTGACATTTCTATTTCATGATTACTAACTCTCATAACATTCGTATTCCTGACTACGCAATTATTCTATCAACGGTCTGACTTTGTCTGAGGTGTATTTAATATAGTCCCTATTTGTCTGTCGTGTACTATGCCTTAGTCCAGCTGTCTTATTCTGACATTCTGGCAGGTATGGTTACCATCTTGGTCGTACGCATGTCCATCCATGATAATCGCCTACATGACACTGATATAGGTCCCTACGTCTTCCCCCAATGGTTTACACAATATCCAGTAGATGGGTTGCACCTTTTTGGAGAATATAGGCGTGTGCTATACCCACATAGGTATATTGATCATTCCCATGGGGCGTACCTAATAGATCTGTGCCAACCAACACCTTGGCCCAATTCTGCATACCCATGATTCCCATACCTGACACACCTCCACAGTACCCATTAGACATGTTTAATGTGAGCGATAATAAAGTGTGTGGACACTTCCGAGCACTCCCCACTCTGCGGATATCAGCTCATATGTCATACATTCAATCGACCCATGTGTTATTACCCTTGCACCTGCTACTGTTGCATGTACAGCTATATCATAGTTGCAGCTGTGATGTCTTTTGCATCAATGACGGTTCGCACTTCATACAGGATCAATTTTTGGGGTCCTGCAAAGGACACCTATATTCATGTTTAACGTGTAGAACTTGCAGGCCCTGTCACACTGGTACCTTCTGGGCAATGGTTTGGAAACCATCGGTGTATTCTCCTTTCATGCATGTCTGTCTGTCTATCCATATTAGCTATACCATGACCTATTTATGTACATGTGTTATATGTACAGGGACATATGTTTGTTGTGTATATATCTATTCATGTATCATGTGTGTATAGATATATATATATGTACATATATACATATGT
Organism: Protopterus annectens; assembly: GCF_019279795.1. Taxonomy (NCBI): domain Eukaryota; kingdom Metazoa; phylum Chordata; order Ceratodontiformes; family Protopteridae; genus Protopterus; species Protopterus annectens. The sequence continues at coordinate 1,318,517,861 of NC_056728.1, read as the reverse complement.
CTGTACATTCCTCATCTCGTAATTTTCTTTGGATTATGTCTGTGGATATATGTGTATATATATATCTCCATATCATACTTTTCAACTGTACAGATTTCCGCTGCACGTACAGCTGTTTGCCTCTTATCTTTGGTCCATTTTTCATAACCTTGTGTCTATCTGGCAAGTTAGTGGCATATCATTAAAGACTGACGTTGGTAAATAATGACAAACATTTCAGGTTACGACTTCATACCCTTCAGAGAATCCATGCTAGTGACACACCTGTTATTCTATCCACTTTCTATGTTTGTTAGGGTAATATCTGGGGATTGTCCCTATTTGTACCAGTTGTTGTCATGGCTTTGTCTGGTTTCGTACTTTACAGAGTTAACAGGTATGAGCCATGTACATAGAACGTGGGGAAAACACCATTCATTTTCTATTCTGTGAGCGGATTACACACGCGCAGGTGCACTTGCATATCCTTATTGTGGGTTACATATGTTTCATAGATAATTGTGCTTCCGTGAACTTTCATAATTCTGACCGTAACAGTTACATATCTGTATTCCAGTTTACGGACTACTGCGAAACACACTTTCACCTTTACATATTTAAATGTGTGTACAGCACGAACGCTTTCATTACACTTTCAAGTTATATGTGCAGTGGTCGTAGGTCAACCGGGACTGCATTCACATTGGCCGGATACCGGAACCACTATTCTATTGGTGTTCTCCCTCATTGATATGCATACCCATAGTACTTAGCTACATCAACATATGCCTCACCACTTCACCTACAACACAGGCATACATTCTCCTGCTGGGAAAAAGGCAGTACTACATATTACACATTCCCTATTGCCTACTGCTATGGACTCCGGCTGCATTGTTAATCACTCCGAGGATATGCAGAACACCAAGGCATATAGTCCAGCCACATACAGGTCTTTGATTGTCAGGGTGTTCATGTAGTGATCTGGGTTTAGGCTTGTCCACCTGGTGAACGGAACTTCCCTGACCGAGGTCAAATGACAGACGAAGCATACGGACAGGGATTATCTCCCTATTTTGAAGTTTTACCTGTGTTTATAGACACAGGTGTTTGGGCACCTGTCAGCAGCTTATTCTGTTGGCATTACATATTATGGGTGGGGTTGTTACAGTCCATACTCCACGGTGAGGGGAGTCACATTTGACTATTACCCGTATACAGTCATACAGGGATTATTATTTTTGGACATGAAGTGACTACAGGTATGCAGTTGTACATTATACAAGTTTGAAGGGCTGTTCCTGTAAATATGTACGGACCATACCTCTCAACCTCTTAGAGCACCGAACCTGCACAAAACCTACACGATTGGGGGGACAATTAGGGACACATTTTAACGATTGCTCATACAAGCTTAGAATATTGATAGAATGCTAGGTTTTGCATTAGCATGACTTTTCTGCAGGTTGTGGAGTGTTATACTCAGGATATTTCTCATTATTTAGTGACGTCAATCCTCAGCTATTTACCACACTGGTGCAGATTGTCGGAGGCACACACCAACACTATGGGGCGAACCTGTGGTCATTCTTAGGGTTGCCACCTTTTCGACTGCCCAAAGTGGGACATGTTCTGTAGAGATGTCAGATTTTCCAGGACAAAACATAGTGCATAGTACAGAACTTTAACCTTTTTTGTACATATAATAGCTTATTCTAGTAACATTTGAATTGCTTATGCTACTTCACATAACATATTGAGGATTCATATATAAAATAACTGTTTTATGCGACTATTAAAGTAAATTAGGAAATAACATTGTCCTAAACTCTCAGGACATTTGCTATATCTTGATTTTTTTCACAGGACACAACTGCCTACAGAGGGACTGTTACTCACAAAGTGGGACAGGTGGTGACCCTAGTCATTCTGCGAATATCCGGACAGTTGAGAGGTATGGCACGGACCTCTGTAATACGTTGTTGTGTTCTGGCACAGCAGTAGCTCAGCATTAAAGACTGCAGTCGGAACATGCTGACAGACAGTTGGGTTTCAGACTTCATACTCCAGACATTAATGCCAATGTGCAAACTGTTATTATATCAAATTCTGTTTCTAAGAGCTATCTTTACAGATTGTCCCTGATTTTGGACCTTTGTCTCACTTATATTCACGGCTCTGTCCAGATATCTTGCTCACACAGGTTGACAGGTATGGTCAGTCACGACTGCACACAGTCAGTGTCCCTCACACTTGATCAGGGTTGACCTGGTCAGTGTCTTCCTCACCCTCATGCCGTTTTCCACTTTGCAAATGTGTGCATTATATTCTCCCTCCTATTCGTGTCTGGACACGCAAGGCCACGGGAAGGTATTTTATCCTGGGTGGTAGGTTATGCATGCCCACTTAGGGCTGGACAGTGTCATGGACCTCCACTGCACGTTCTAACTTGTGTCCAGATATCTACTGATTGGACATCATGTCGTCATACCCATTCTAGTATTTACACAAGTTGGTCATCCCATGAGAGATATCCCAAAAATTGGACAAGACCAAAACAAGTTAGATAACGAAGATTTTTGTGGCTTCATGAAAACGTGCAGGGGGTTTTACCTGCAGGGGATACATGGTTTGCAATCCTGACACTGCCTAGGGTGACAATACCTACTACATATGCGTAAGGGTCACTGTGTGTAGCTGTTTCTGCAACAAACCAGTGGACCAAGTATGGCTGGATTTGGTGGACGTTCTGGTATGGTGGCAGGTTGTGTGTTGTGGAGGGTATGCTGGGTAGGCTATTATGCATCCAGGTGTGTTGCATTTGTTATGGTCAGTTCCATCAGGACCCATCTGTGGGTATGTGACGGTGCCGTATCTATACATTTGTCTCGCATATTTCCATATTCATATATTTGTGGGATTGTGTTCTACACTATGGCCTGTCTGCTTGTCTTGCAGCTGTTTCTACATGAGGTTGTGTTTCTTTCCACTTCACCCGCTGCCCCCTCATACACCTCCAGTTCACCTTTTCTGCATACGACACAAGTATCGCCTTTGAGGAATTTACCATTAAACACCCACTCCTCACACGCAAATTCCTCACACTCCATAGAGCACTACTTTGGTTGTTGGCCCATGACATGGCCAGAGTTACACATTGACTACCCTACATGTGTCGGGTACCTTTATGGTTGTGTGGACTACCCTGCCATGTTTGCTTTCCACATGCTATACCTCATGCACATAGGTACACGCGCTTACTTCACTTTCATTACTTGGTTGGTGTATCCGGGTACTACCCGTTCAACTGTGTCACATACACGTTCGGATTATACAGCTGCCTTCAGGATTTTGCCAGCCTGTTCTACTCATTGGTAGGATGGCACCTTTTCCTATGTCCAAGCTATTCCTTACACATGTTCGACTGTTGTGGACAATGCCTCCCCACAGTCGACGGTTGTGTTTCCACCTTTTCAATTGGCCACAGTGTGACATAGGGTTACCACCTGTCCCATTTTGCGAGGGATGGCCCCTCTTTGGGCAGTTGTGTCCTGACATGTAATTGTAAACTTGGCAAATGTCCTGAGATTTTAGGACAAACTTATTTCTTATATTTTATGTGATAGTTGCATTAAACAGTTAATTCTGTATCTGAAATACCTGACCGTTATGAGAAATAGAATAAGCAACTAAAATGCTACAAGAATACGCTTTTCTGTTGGCAAAACAGTTAAGTTCTGTCCTTTGTACTGGCTGTGGGTATGTGTCGGCCTGTACAATCTGATGTCTGTACCAAACATGTCCCACCTTGGCCATTTGTAAAGGTGGCAACCCTACTGTGACAGTTGCGGTGAACACAGCATATTTTACAGGCCGACACATACCCACGGTCAGTTCGGTAGATAGAACTTACAATTCTTGCCTATATCTAAGCTTATTCTTGTAGCATTTTGGTATCTTATTCTGTTTGTTATGACATTTATGTAATATACGTCCAGTGAAATATGTTTAATGCAACTATTGCATGACGTCTACGGAAGAATTATGTCCTATATTCTCGGGACATTTGCCAGTTTTACATGTTTTTGTCAGGACACATCTGCTCACAGAGGGACTGTCGCTCGCAAAGTGGGACAGGTGGTAATCTTGGTCGACGGTACGAATCATACTGTTCCTTTCGGCCTACATGTGTCCGTATTGTTATGGCTGTTTATATGCTCCTTCTGTTTCGTTTACATGTGTATGCTATTTCCTATCACATTTGGTATGTGAAATATGGACATACCTTTTGTATGTGACTATTACATGGCTTGTGGGATATGATTCAGACATATGGTCACTACATATATCTACATTTCTCCTCATGTATTTTGTTATGGACACATCTGCACAGCTATGTTCCCTCCCTCACATTATGGGTCGGCTGGTGACCCTCTCTGTTGGACTGGACGTACCTACTGGCGGCGCGCTAACATATGATACGTTTCACTTCCACATGGTAAAGCTATCAACACTACGTTGGACTACAGGCACACGGTTTTCATGTCATTTGTTCATGGGTAGGGACCCGTTATTCCCTACCGTGCATTTGTGTTCGATTCTTCATTTTCTGTTCGCAGGGACTCTGCTTTGCATACGTTTCAGTCTACATGGACACTGATAGGTACAATTACTATTGCTTGCAGAATATAATATTCAGCAGTTTATGTTGCTCCTCAACAGCCGACATTGACACGCCTCCCTGCGCAACTTCGATATGCCCCTTGCACTCGCGCACGTTTCCTATGCACGTGGCTGTGGCAGCTGCGCACCTTCATTAATATGCATATGGCGCGACTACTCCATATATACGCCGGACTTGCGCCGAGCTTCATGAATCCCAGGGAGAGTTTTCCATTAATTTCTCAAGCAACAATTGCCTAAAGTTTGAGATGCCGTGGGTCTGTTGGCCTTCATAGGAAGTCATAGTCAGCAAGACTTCTAAGTGTGTGCCAGCACTGATATCTTTTTTTTGGGGGGGGATTCCATTCTTTGAGTTGGTACAACCTTGGTGTGTGTGTTTGTGTGTGTGTGTGTGTGTGTGTGTGTGTGTGTGTGTGTGTGTGTGTGTGTGTGGGAATTGCAATGAAGTCCTGTTTGATTGTGGATAAAAACACTTAATTATTTTTTAAAATAAAACATTTATTTTATTCCTAATAGTTGATGCTGGTTCTTTCTGGAGGTTTGGCACACTGTTTTCATTTTTACCATTCCAGAGCAACAAATAACTTTACCCTTTTGCTTTTACTTTGGCATCTAGTTGTAAATCAAACATAAATTGTACATGCTGTTTGAATCTCTTTCATACTTCTAGCAAGTTGAGTGAGTCCAACTGTTAATGAAAGCTAATGCTACTTTGGCTGAGTCCACTGATAAAAAATCAATAAGCATTACCACATCAACCATCACTAATGCAGAATAGTGCTCACAAAAGCATGATTCCATGATTTAATTCAGCACTTTGCCTAGCATTGCTTCACTGTGGCATGCTAAAATACTATTAGTATGCACCAAACAAAACAGTACAATGCTAATATCTAAAATGTTACTGAAAATAATAGCTTGCCCTGGAATGTTATATAGCGCCTGCTTTGCTTAATTTTTTACCAACTACGGCTCCTTCACTCAGACGTGGTTTACTCTGTTGAGCTTCAAGTTCAGATGTTTGCACCTCATTTCCTACTGCTTGTCCCATCATGTCCGACACAGTGTACGATTTCTAACTTGTTTTGGCAGTTACAATGTACTGCCTTTAAAATTTCATTTTTTAAACCTCTGCTATTGATTTTCTACAACAAATAATGGATGGTTACCGTTACAATGCTTTTCTTAAATAGTTATATACACTTTTTGTAAAAATTACCTGAAAGTTGGGCTAAATGATTGGCTAAATGATGTTCTTTAGAGGCGATAAGCTATTACCATTGCAAAAGGTTCTGTTCAGTAGCTGGTTAAGACATTTGAGCTTACTGCCTACTATCTAGCTCTGACAAAAACTTTCACTATATTAAAAGTAAAATGCCTTTACCATGACAGTGGGAGGATAGCCTTTTAATCACAAAAGAGGGTGGTTAGAGCTACGGGAGTAATTTATAAAGGTAACTTCAGAGTCATAGCCCTCCATGTTATGTTATATATGGATGTTGTTTGTAGATTGTTTTCTTTTTGCTATTATTTTTAGCAAATACACACACTTCCTTCCTTATTGCTGAAGGTTAACTAAATGAGGTCTGCTAGAGCAAGCAAATATATTCAGCTATTCTTAATGATTTCAGATCTTCTTGTTTTGTTCATATTATGTGCATGTTATGCCCCCTGCTCTCAAATTATTGTTTTGCTCATGTTCATTGTTTACTTTATGAAATGTGTAATGTTGAACAGTATTGCATCAATAGCTTTATGTTAACTGTTGTAAATGAAATTCTTGTTTTTGTTAATTTTGCTGATTATAAGGATTTGCAGTTAAAAAGTAAGAAGTCATTAGGGATTTAAAATGCAGCCACTATTGATTAATGTTATGCCATCAGCAGAACAACATAAAAATCCATTTCTTCGTTGCATATATAAAGAAACTTGAACATGTTCACTGTATTAGACAGGACATTTCCACTTTTGATTTCATGTTAAGCTGAAAGAAGACTAATATGCCCAAAGTCATTTAAAAAAGGTAAGAAATCTTTTTAAATTATTCTGATGTAGAATACTAATAATCATCACTGGACTGTGGCTGAAGCTGGATCCACCCACTCTAAATTAAATTTGCCCACCCAGGTTGCACTTTCCCGAATAGGTTATGGGTAAATATTACTTTACCCGTGGACTGATGATAAATATTGTTATGACTCATTATCACATTGTATAAGTTTGGAAAAAGTATACTTAAGCACATATGGCACTGCCATGTATATATTATACACACACACACACACACACACACACACACACACACACACACACACACACACACACACACACACACACACACACACACACACACACACACACACACACACACACACACACACACACACACACACACACACACACACACACACACACACACACACACACACTCACACACACACACATTTATATATGTGTATGCATATATATTACATGCATATGGCACTGGCTGCCACATAGTGAGCATACTACTGGTTTAATTTCCATGCACAAACCATCCCCTGCCTGTCTTTGTGCTATGTAATGTGAGTTAATATTATAGCCATCATCCACTTGGATGATATTATGCTTTTTTATTGTGTTATCTCTCTAATTTACCTGCTTTCAGCATACCATTATATCTTTTCATTTCTTAATGTAAATGGTAATGAGAGGTGGAGCTAGAAATATCAGATTTATATAGAAAACTTGCATGCTGCCCCTCCCACATACACACAGCAAATTGCCCTTTTATTTTCTAAATATGTAAAAAAGATACATTCCAGCCAAAGTATTTTACTGTCCTTGTACTCAAGACCTTTAATTGGGCATGTTGTAATATGAGAAGTACATATCACTGTTGGCATATATACCTCTTTTGCGAGTACACATGCACTCTTTTTTTGTTATGCTTTTGAAGATTCAGTACTTAGTGCCTTTGAACTAGTCAGATTGTTGACCCTTCAAAAATTAATTTGTCTGTTATGGTTGACATGTTGCATATCTGGCTAAACTGCTACTTTTAATGCAGTTCTCCTGTAAACTGTATATTTTGCATGAATGTTTAATTTTTTTGTTATATTTCCTGTCTTCCTTTCTTTCTTTTCCATTGTAGGAGGATAGATGTGAAATCCCTTGTCTTGTTTTAGTATGTTTTTTTTTTGCATCAGCTTCTGTACCTCGGTGTTGGCCTTCTTTGAAGTTAGACAATCAACAACTACATGTTTATGAACATGGTAAGCTTTTGAACTGAAGCAGTATAAGGACTTTCCAAGTGAGCTTGCAGAGAGGCAACAACATTATCACCTCTTTATGCTCTGAATTCCTTTCAAACTATACCTGAACATCACAGTGATTACAATCACGGGCATAAGATACTATTTATCTCTAGTTACATTACCAAATATAATTAAAATTGGATACTTGGATCATTTTCTTTGTGTGGCAGCAATCAGTGCTCTCTTACCATTGTCCTGAGTTCTGATATGACTTTTTGCAGCTGCACTATCTATCCCAGGGGATTCAAGTTGAATAGTTCCAGGGATGAATCTGGTGTTGGTTCACAACTCCATCCATGGGCCAAACTAGGCCCATAAGAGGTGTTTTAAACACTTGCTACTGTGGATCAGTCAACAAGGTGTTTGGTCTCTTCAGAAATTAGAGAATGTGCTGTATTTTGACTAGTTTTAGAAACAGACAGTTTGACTTGTCCCTTGTTTCTGTAACTCAGGTTCATTATTGTCCTTTTTTATTGAACCTTGGTTTGCATAGCTGCCATACTATGTTCCTTTTCTCTAGTTCATCCAAATGCCAGTTTAATTATCAACACATTCTACCATATCCACCCTGTATCATCTATAACACTTGTCTTCTTTCCTGTCTGTTAATCACCTATAAAACATTAAATAAGATTCCTTCTAGAATGACCTGTGTTGCACCACACTGGGAAATTTATTTTTTTTCAGAGTGATCTACATGTATCAGAATCCTTTGCAGTCCATCACTAAATTGTCTTCTAAGTCAGTACAGATTGCATAAATTGCTCCCTTTGCTTTTTTGTAGCAACAATTATTGGTTTAATATGTCATGCCACAATTATTATTCTAACTGCAACCCAGCAGTTACTGCTGTTTAGTGATATGGGAATAGTGGCTGTAGAATGAGTTGACAAAACATAGGGAAAGCATACTGGAAATATATGTACTTTGTTGAGGCCTTCTGTGTCAAGTGACTTTACTGAATATGGATTGTCGAAACTGGATGCACTTGTATTGTACTAGCTGGCTGTATACAGCAGTAATTTATTTCACTTTTCCCCATTGTATTATGCCTGTGGACTTGATATCTGCTTCTGTACCTCACTGTTGGACTTCTTTAAAGTTAGACAATCAGCATCCACATGTTTATGAGAATGGTAGCTTATGAACTGCCCAGTATGAGGGCTTTCCAGTGACGCTACAGAGTGGCAACAGCATTGTCAGCTCTTTATGTTATGAATTCTTTTCCAAGTACACCTGAAGATCCCATGTGTCCTTTACCGCTGTTGAAACCTGGTTAACCAACTCTGAACTAATACTTAACCCCAATAAAACACATCTAATGATATTCTATCCCACTAGAGCCTTAGACCCCATACTACCATTCACAATATTATTAGCCAATACCATCCCTATCACACCTGTCCAACACACCAAATGTCTAGGGATTATCATAGATTACAACATGAAATTCGATATGCACATTGCACAGAGACAATAAAGACAGTCCATAAAAAACTTGGAACCCTATATAGATGTAAAAGTAAAAATATAAACACAATGCACCAAGTTAACACACAATAACGTTTAATGAAAACAAAAAGTAAAAGACAGAGGTGAGCGCTTTCGCAACAATAGTTGCTTCATCAGACAAAGATCAAGTGAATAGCACTGCTTAAATAGGTAACAAACCAATTATCTCATGAATTAATGATGTCATACACCAAAGGTTATTTAAAGAGACAGTTACAACATGAGTATAGTAGTGGTATGAATAAGATATAAAATGCTGAATAAATACTGCATAAAATACATTTGCATATGCATAAAATGTAATATAATAAAAGTAACAATAAAAATAAAAATGAACAATAAAAACTGTCAATGTTTAAGGCGTCTAGCTTTCAAGAATGGAATCAAAGAGGTGGTACCATCGAGGCCTGGGTATCTTTCTGCATTAAGTTTCAGTATCCATTTCTGTTCATGGCTCTCTGTAACATTTTCTATATCTCCACCTCTCAGATTTCTATAGATGCGTTGCAAGACAAAGAATTTGAAGGAATGAGAAGAATCTGTGCACATAACATGATTAACAAGTGCATTTGTTTGCTTATTATTCCTAATGTCACGGATATGTTCTAAAATTCTCTCTTTAAAAAGCCTATTAGTTTTGCCAATGTAGAAGGCAGGACATTGCTGGCAAAAACAAAAGTAAATGACGTCAGTAGTCTTGCAATCTGAATAAGTATTGGAATGTAGTTTAAAATGTCTGGTTGGATGAATATATATGTTTTTACTGTAGATATATGGGCATGCACTACATGATCTACATGGAAAAGTGCTGTGACGGGTGGAAATGCATGTAGTGTTGCGTGTTCAGTGTTTCAAAGATACTGTTTAAGTGACCTATTGTTCCTAAAGCTAAAGCGTGGAGTATTGGCAATTGTGGCATTAAGGTTAGGGACCTCTTGTAACAGATGCCAATGTCTCCTAATAACATCAGTGTATTGGTTAATGTTACTAGCAAATTGGAACACAACTCTAAAATCATTACTAGTCAGAATGACATTGTTATCAGTAGAATCATTCCTAGTAGATTGAAAGTATGGTCTACATCTGGTATGTCTCATTTGCCAAGCATTGGAAATAGTCTTATCAATGTCAGTATCATGGTAACCCCTTTCCAGAAAATCAGATTTTAAATTGTTAAGCGCAATCTCTGCATCCTCATCTTTATCATGTAGTCTTAATCATGTTATGTGCACAGATTCTTCTCATTCCTTTAAATTCTTTGTCTTGCAACACATCTATAGAAATCTGAGAGGTGGAGATATAGAAAATGTTACAGAGAGCCATGAACAGAAATGGATACTGAAACTTAATGCAGAAAGATACCCAGGCCTCAATGGTACCACCTCTTTGATTCCATTCTTGAAAGCTTTTCGCCTTAAACATTGACAGTTTTTATTGTTCATTTTTATTTTTATTGTTACTTTTATTATATTACATTTTATGCATATGCAAATGTATTTTATGCAGTATTTATTCAGCATTTTATATCTTATTCATACCATTACTATACTCATGTTGTAACTGTCTCTTTAAATAACTTTTGGTGTATGACATCATTAATTCATGAGATAATTGGTTTGTCACCTATTTAAGCAGTGCTATTCACTTGATCTTTGTCTGATGAAGCAACTATTGTTGTGAAAGCGCTCACCTCTGTCTTTTACTTTTTGTTTTCATTAAACGTTATTGTGTGTTACCTTGGTGCATTGTGTTTATATTTTTACTTATTTTTTGCACCTTGGTTTTACCCACAGCCGTTTCTTTTTTGTTTCTATTTTGTTTTTATTCGGCTAAAGGGCACACGCGTTTATGGAGGATTCCTCTACTGAAGTGACTATGGATGGATATCACCATCGTCTTTTATGAATTCTGGATATTCCAGTAAATCCACTTTTGAATATGGACTTATGTGATGGTTTCAATGATACTTCAACTACTCAACGCATACCTGAGTTTCTTGAGCAATATAAAAATTTGGAAAACTTAATGTATAAATACAAGAGGCTACAATGGCAGCGCCTGCACTTACAAGCTTCACTGGAAGCCAAGATTATCTCTCGTGGTCTCAGAATACTCAACATGCCTACTTATGGAAAAACCTATCCTGTGTTACTACGTAAATGGCAAGAGCTTAACTTACAGTTTAGCTCCAAATACATGGAACTTCTATTGGAATTTGTTTCACCAATTGAACTTGAGCTGAAAGCAGAAATCATTGCTTTAGAGTCCAATATTACTGAGAGTTTCTCACCAGATATTACCATCAATAAGATGAGCCAGTTGCAAGATAGTATAATCGCTTATGAAAAAAGGCTGCAAACAACTAAACTATCTAAATTAAACAGAGATAAATGTGACTTTGCTAATAATAACGTTTTCTCATGGCCCAGAGAAAACATGCATAGAACAACTCAAGGGAATCTTATGCCAAATAGCGCTCACAGCATTGCTTTAAATGAGCGCACAACTAGAGCTGCTACTTCCGGTACTATTTCTGGTTCCTCTACTGATCTGGCAGCTACAGCGAGAGTACTTTCAAATGCTGCATGCATTGATAGCATTCAACAGGATGTAGCTATTGTATCAAATGATAGCAAGATCTCTAACAACGTTAAAGAAAAAATGGGACATAAAACGAAGAATATACCTCTACCGACACCATCTGCAGCATCGCACATTTCTAATAACTCTGCAACTGTGGATTCTAATCCAAAGGAGAGCAGAAATGATGCAAGTGTTTTTTTAGACACCACCAAGAAGGGCGACTTCACTCTAAAGGCAGCACTTCCTTTCAGAACTCGAACGAAGAGTCTTCCGCACAATGGACACATATCCAGGACCAACCAGATGGAAGGAACAGTTCAACTAGACAAGAGGAGACGCATATAACTACAGGTCTGGTTATTAATATCTCCTCTTTTTAACTTAATCCTGAACAACTTAATGTACTAAATAAAGGGTTATCATTTGTACCTGCGAGGAAGGCAGATATAACTGAAATGTTGAAAGATCTAAGGCTACTAGGGAGAAATTTATCTTTGAAATGTATGTTTCCAGTAAATACAGACAATGTGCAAAATATTTACAAACAACCTAGTACATTTATACCAATTACTCCACCTGGGGTTCAAAGATTTATTGATATATGTGAAACTACATTCAGAGAAATAAGTGTATCTGGTAGCAATGATTACTCTTTTTGTAATTTGACTTCAGAAGAGCAGAGAGCTCTGAAAGAATTAAGGAATTTACACTTTCTGGTTATTAAACAAGCAGATAAGGGTGGTGGTATAGTTCTCTTAGATAAAGGACTATACGTACAACAAATGGAAAAACTTTTATTAAACACTGATACATACCAATGCATTTCTAAACCTGCTGTAAATGCAATTATTGATAAAGTTTCGTTTTTCCTTTTTGATCTACTTATTACTGGTTTAATTGATGAACCACTTTTTAAATATTTTAATATTACTAAACCTGTTGTCCCTAGTATTTATGGTCTATCTAAGGTCCATAAAGATCTTTACACGCCACCAATGCGGCCCATAGTCTCAGGGACTGGCTGGTGCACTGAACCCCTTTCTATATATGTTGAAGGCAGTCTACATGGCCTTTTAGAGAATTGTCATACTATACTAAGGGATACCAAGATGTTCTTAACAAGGTTACATAATAGAATGGATAGTATTGATACGGATTTAGATTTTGTCTTGGTTACCATGGATATAGAATCACTATTCACCAGCATACCCAATACATGGGGCATTGAAATGACAAGAGAGTTTCTGACAGTTAACAAGTGTTTTAATAATACCAAAATTCAATTGATTTGCAGTTTACTAGAAATTATCTTGGAAAATAACATTGTTACGTTCCAAGAACAGTTTTATTTACAGAAGGTTGGTGTAGCCATGGGGACTCCCTGTGCCAACAGCTACGCCAACCTTGCCTTGGTTTGCTGGGAAGAAGTTAACATTCTATCTGACAAGAATCCTTTCTTAGGACAAGTACTATGGTATGTACGTTTTGTAGACGATGTCTTCATGTTATGGAAAGGTAATGGTTCGGACTTTACCTCATTTTTACAATACCTACACACCACCACTGATTTTTGAGATTTTCTCACCAGATCTCTGCCACTGACATCAACTTTCTTGATGTACACATTACTAGGTCTAGTTTAAATCAGTTAAATAGTACTATTTATTTAAACCGACCAGAAAGAATACACTTTTACATAAATCCAGCATGCACCCTAGACATATACCTAAGAATGTACTTAAAGGCCAAGTCTTTAGGACCTTAAGACTACATGATAAAGATGAGGATGCAGAGATTGCACTTAACAGTTTAAAATCTGATTTTCTGGAAAGGGGTTACCATGATACTGACATTGATAAGACTATTTCCAATGCTTGGCAAATGAGACATACCAGATGTAGACCATACTTTCAATCTACTAGGAATGATTCTACTGATAACAATGTCATTCTGACTAGTAATGATTTTAGAGTTGTGTTCCAATTTGCTAGTAACATTAACCAGTACACTGATGTTATTAGGAGACATTGGCATCTGTTACAAGAGGTCCCTAACCTTAATGCCACAATTGCCAATACTCCACGCTTTAGCTTTAGGAACAATAGGTTACTTAAACAGTATCTTTGCAACAGTGAACCACGCAACACTACATGCATTTCCACCCGTCACGGCACTTTTCCATGTAGATCATGTAGTGCATGCCCATATATCTACAGTAAAAACATATATATTCATCCAACCAGACATTTTAAACTACATTCCAATACTTATTCAGATTGCAAGACTACTGACGTCATTTACTTTTGTTTTTGCCAGCAATGTCCTGCCTTCTACGTTGACAAAACTAATAGGCTTTTTAAAGAGAGAATTTTAGAACATATCAGTGACATTAGGAATAATAAGCAAACAAATGCACTTGCTAATCATGTTATGTGCACAGATTCTTCTCATTCCTTCAAATTCTTTGTCTTGCAACACATCTATAGAAATCTGAGAGGTGGACATATAGAAAATGTTACAGAGAGCCATGAACAGAAATGGATACTGAAACTTAATGCAGAAAGATACCCAGGCCTCAATGGTACCACCTCTTTGATTCCATTCTTGAAAGCTAGACACCTTAAACATTGACAGTTTTTATTGTTCATTTTATTTTATTGTTACTTTTATTATATTACATTTTATGCATATGCAAATGTATTTTATGCAGTATTTATTCAGCATTTTATATCTTATTCATACCACTACTATGCTCATGTTGTAACTGTCTCTTTAAATAACCTTTGGTGTATGACATCATTAATTCATGAGATAATTGGTTTGTTACCTATTTAAGCAGGGCTATTCACTTGATCTTTGTCTGATGAAGCAACTATTGTTGCGAAAGCGCTCACCTCTGTCTTTTACTTTTTGTTTTCATTAAACGTTATTGTGTGTTACCTTGGTGCATTGTGTTTATATTTTTACTTATTTTTTTGCACCTTGGTTTTACCCGCAGCCGTTTCTTTTTTGTTTCTATAGATGTAAAAGTACCTCACCAATGACAGTAAAGCCACCATCGGAAGAACCCCCCTACTATGCACACTCCTCTATGCCACCCCCATACTCATCAACCTAAACAAAGCAGACTTTAACAAACTAAATACCTGCTACAATAAAATAGCTAGGTTTGCTATTGACTCACCTTTATGGACACATCACTGCATAGCAATCAATCAATTATCCTGGCTAGAATTACCCAACCTGCTCACATATAACCAGCTAACAGTAGCCCACCAAATTTTATATTATCCCTATTGAGTTCCTGTTCTTCAAGGTCTACTTAATATCTACTCTAACAAACGCCTACTAAGATCCACCAATAAGGAACTGGCTGACATAGGCAAAAGCAACAATAGCTTTGGTGACACCTTGTTTTCCATTTGTGTTGCAAACACATGGAATACCATCCCCGTAGATATTATCACCACTGAAAACAAAAATAATTAAAAAAAACTCCTCCAGTCCCATTTACATAGTTCTTGGTTATGTAATTGTTCTGACCCTGGATAGCTTCATTTAATTAGATCATATCATACCTTAACCTTTTATGAAAGCATGAAACAACTCTTTTCTATACTCTTAATCAATGTGTGTTTACTATACTAACCACTGATGAGTGTAACCAAATGACTGAACAAAATGTCCTTTCAACTGTATTGTTTATTGTAACACATTGTGCTCCTTACAGTATATTTACTTTTTGCTCCTTTCTTGGCCTTGAAACTGTACTTTATTAACTTTTGACTCTGTACTGTACTTCATTAACATGTATATTGTTTTTACTGTATTTGCCGTACCAATCTTTGTGGAGCTTTTCTCCCCAGGCTTCCGCTGAAAATGGGATCCAGGCCCAGTCGGACTTTCCCGGTAAACAAATGTGAAATAAAAAATAAAATATGCGGTACAGGGGGTTTCCTATGCAAAAAACAAAATTTTCTGTTAACGTTTGAGTCAAGATTCTCAGTATTCAAAAGTCAATGAAACGTGACTTATATAAGGAAAGCTGAGTATTGTTTGTTTGTAGCTGTTGTGGTCATCTGAATCAGGCTGGATGTCTCCCTTCCAGTTAGCAGCAGAACTTTTCAGTGCACTTAACAGTGAGTCTCTTATCTCCCTTGCTATATCTGTAGTATGTGTAAAATTCTACTGTCTGTTCATATATTACCATCTCACTTAGTTTATCAATAGTCTTTGCTATCATAGGACTGTGCCCTTCTAGGAAGCATTTTAATGTGTTCTTGATTTTAGGAAGTTGGAAAACATATTTCTAGCTTTTCTTTGAGTGGTGCTAGAAAATAAGATGCTGTTACTGAAACTGTTTGCTGCAGGACATAATAGAAAATGAGATTCTGCAACATCATTCAGTTTCTCTGTCTTTAGTTCCTGAGGCTGAAGTATGATAGTCTCTAGAAGTATACTACTCTTTGTTTTATTTACTTGTTTTAATATGTTGCTTGAGAAAAATCCAGATGGGATGAGTTCATTTACAGATTGAAAATCACCTTTACTTCATAGGTTCATAGGTTCATAGGTTCATACTAGGCTATCTGCCCGAGGGCATTTACAAGCCTAGCCCATAGTTTTGTGGCTTACGCCACCCCTTTAGTATGGGGAACTATACCCATTATTTTGCTGTGCCTCTGTTGAGCAGTGACACTGAGGTAATCCCTGGGGTATATCTGCGATCTCCCATCCATTGGTCAAGATTTCTCTTGAACAAGGCCAGCGAGGTGCTCTGCCTCACATATACCGGGATTTTATTCCACAGCATAGGGAGTCTTTGGGTGATGAATCTATCCCTCCAGCACGTCCTATTAATAGCCGTGTCGAGGTTTAAGTCTCCCGCCCTTGTGGCTCTGACGGATCTAGATTTTTTGAGGTGAAGCATATTCATCAAATCTGGGTTTGACATGGCCTTGTATGTTAGGCAAAGGTCACCTCTGAGCAAGCGTTTCATTACTTGCTAATGAAACACAGACCACCAAGTTCCAAAACAGTTCACACAAATGACAAGATGTCATGCCATGTTCACATATGGTCATAAACCATTTGAGAGTTAATAAAAATGATGTAGAGGTTTCATTCAAATGAGGAAATTCAAAATATAGTTCTATCCAATTGTGCAAGTGATTATAAAATAATGATTTAGGTGTCCATAAATGTGGAAGAAAACTTAGAAGAACAAGGAAGCAGAAACAAACAGAAAGTGATATGCTGTCTTTTCTAATAAATTGTATAAAGCAGGTAAATGTTCTAGTTGTAGTAAATATCTACCAGCCTGACCAAGAGAAGGTAGTAAGCTGTGGAAGACAATGGCAATGCTCATATCTGCTCTGAGCTACAACAGAATGGCATTAAATATACTGATCACAAGGATATTGCCAATATCCTGGCAGATCGATTTAGTGCCAACTTCACTCCCCTCTCACTCTCTAAAGGGCCCATCTCAATACCAAAAGATTGCCAAATTCCGATAATCAGAGCCACACAGGTAGAAACAGCACTCTCCAAAGCTAAGAATACAGCATCCATGGGACCAGATGACATCCCAGGCTGTGTACGACATGAACTACAAAATGAATTGGCACCCCACCTACGTGTTATGTTTAATCATAGCCTCACCTCAGGCTTCATGCCCACTGAGTGGTGCACAGCTACAGTTATCCTGCTCCACAAGGGAGGATCCGCTTTGGATCCCTGGAAATACCGTCCCATCAGTCTGACAAGCCTGATCTGCAAGGGCATGGAATGCATTATCATGGAACTTATAAACAAAGACATTGGAAACCTCCAGACACTGGACCCCACCCAGTTTGGGTTTGTGAAGGGCCAATCTTGTCTCCTGAATCTGATTGAATTTTTCGAATTGGTCTCCAGAGCTGTGGACAAGGGTAAGGTGGTCCACACAGCCTATCTGGACCTCGCCAAGGCCTTCGACACCATCCCCCACTCTGGAATCATAGATAAACTTACTAAGCTGGGCATAAATCTCTACGTCACTCGATGGGTTGCCAACTGGCTTACTGACAGAACCCAGACTGTAAAAGTAGCTGACTCCAAATCCAGCTCCAGACAAGTGACAAGTGGAGTACCTCAGGGTTCAGTCCTGGACTACTCTTGTTTGGCATCTACTTCTCTGAAGTACAGGCCAACACTAAGGGACTCTGGCTAACAAAGTTTGCAGATGACTGCAAACTGGGAGCCATTATTGAATCCACAAATGATGTGGATATTCTACAAAAGGGCCTTACATAAACAGATACCTGGTGCCAGAGCCATGGGCTCAAGCTTAATGCCAAGAAATGTATAGTTATCCCCTTTGGAAAAAAACATGTACCCATGAACTACCACATAGGTGGCAGGACACTAAACATCGAAAGTGTGATGAGAGACTTAGGGACACAAGTGGACAGTGGTCTCACTTTCGATAACCACATCGCCACAACAGTCAGGAAATCTTTCTACATGGCACACCTCATCACTAAGGGCTTTTCATCCAGAAAAAAGGAGGTCATTGTCCCACTGTACTCATCCCTCATTAGACCCATTATAGAGTATAATGCCCCATTTGGTATGTACCTCACAAGACATCTGCAACAGCTGGAAAGGCCACAGAAATACCTCACTAAAAGAATCACAGGCCTAAAGCAGATGCCATATGCTGACCATCTAAAAAATCTCCAGCTATACTCTGTGGCATATCGTCTACTCAGAGGCGATCTCTGCTTAACATACAAGGCCATGTCAAACCCTAAGCTGTTGGACATGCTCCACTTAAAGAAATCCCAATCCCTCAGAGCCACACGCTCCAGGGATCTAAATCTTATCATCACAATGAACAAAACATGCTGGAGGGATAGGTTCCTGACCCAGAGACTCCCCATACTCTGGAATAGTCTGCCCATACATGTCAAGCAGAGCGCCTCATTGGACCTCTTCAAAAGGAACCTTGATGATGGGATGAGAGATAGGAAATTCACCCCGGGGATCATGTCAGTCGCCCTGCTAGACAGGGGCCCAGAGAAGTAAATATTGTGGGAAAAAATTTCCAGGGAATTGTTATGGCTAGGCTTGCATAGGCCTTAGGGCTGATAGCCTAGTACCAACCTATGAACCTAAGACCCCATCATCATACAAGGCTATTACTTATTATCTTAGACTAAGTCATACAATGGTAAAAACTAGACTTCTGGTAAGCCTGTGTGTCATATTAAGGTAAACAGCTCATATGGGAGCACCATTGTCCTAAAAGCTAAGGCAAACCTGGAAATGTATAAATTTTTGTGAAGACCAGGTGGCACAATCTGGATTTGATTCTTACCCTTGTCACTAATGAATGCTGTGGCCAAATGGCAAAGATGGGTTTGAATTCCATCATCATCAACCAGTCGTGACAGAATGACCAAGCTGGCACTAGAGGGGTCATCTTTTGGGTCACACAACTTGTACTCAGCAGGTTAAAGTAAAAGAAAGAAAAATGTGTATGGAAGTCTGATTCAGTAATCAATTCACAAAATGTAACCTGGCTCTAAAAGCACACTGCTGTCCTGGGTATGGATTTCTAACATTTACAATCAGACTAGATTGCACACAGGCCACTTACAGAGCTGAGTCTTTGGCTTAGCATCCCAATTCCCATTCTTGCCACTCTCTGAGTGAAGCATGGTATCTTCCAGTGCTCCTTATCCATGGTAAATGTCTTTCAAAAATGTTATTTTTACACACACACAATTCACAGGAAGGTTGATAGAACTGTCCAGTTTCCCCTCAGCTTTCTTCCAAGTGCAGTACTATTGTTACTGTTCTGCATATGACCATTGACCACAAGCCACCTGCTGCTCTTTATTTGGTCAACTATAAATATACAAATTAATATCTTTCACTGGTATTAGACTCAAACTATCTAGCTAACTGGAGATAGAAGCCACAGTCTTTTGGACTCCAGTGGTAAATAAGGGTCTATATTATATATTCAAAGTTTCAAAACTTTGAGCCTCATATGTTCGACAACATATAAGCGAAGTTTGAAACTTTGAAAATATTATTAAAAAAAAAACTTACCTGAACGCTCTGAGCAGGCGGGCAAGCCCCCCTGCAGCCCCCATACCCCCCTACTTAAATATACCTACTCTGAGATCGCACTTCAGTGGAGAAAAGGGAAATTTTCCCATTCTATGCCGTATGGAGCCACTGCTTTTAACCTTCAAACTTTTCAAAGTTCGATCATATGGTGTCGACCATATGACATTCGGACTTTGAAAAGTTTGAATAATTAATAGGGACCTGTAAATAATGATAACCCTCTTGTTGGATACTCATTTATTTATTTATTTCATTTTATTTTACATTTGTTAACCGGGGGTGTCTGACTGAGCCGAAAAGGCTCATCATCATATATTATATAATGTAACAATTACACATATATAATAAAGACCAGCCACATGAATTTAAAGTTGGCTAAATAAACTTTAAACAATATGCAAACAATGCAAGTACAGATAATGAAAAGAAGAATCTGAACCATAACTATCTAAATATGCTAGCTATCTCCTAATAAAGAGTTACTGGATATAACCACTGTGCATTACTAGCATACTACAAATACACAGGCAAAACATCAAACCTTTTCACATATGTTCACCAAAGTCTTCCAAGACTGAAGAGGACAAGAATAGTGCATTTCAGGTTATTACTTCTACTTTGAAAGCCCCAGGAAAATCAGATTATCCAATTTCTTCTCTAAAGAAAAGCATTACGTCAGACTACATTAGCAGAACAAGACATCCCACACAAATGCAACAGAGTATTGCATATTAAACAAAACAAATTATATCAACCCATTCTCACACCATGAAACAGTAGAAACTACCAGTATATAAAATCATGTATATTTCTCATAACTGTTTGCATATCACTGTCTACATCCTTCCCCAGTTCTGGAGAGCTGCTCCCTTTGAAATACAATTTGCTTACATTGTATGACTTTCTAGCATCCTGCATTTCTTGCATTTTTTTCCTTTCCCCCTGTCTTCTCACATTCACAAAAGGTGGTCACAAGACTGCATGCATTTTACAGATCAATTATGTAACCACTATGAAATAAGAGAGAAAAAAATCACAGCTTTTTTAAATTGGTTGTCATTAGCCTGGCAACAAGAACCCTGATGGTAAGGATTCAGAAACGAGCAAACTGGAAGGGGATAGGACTAAATGAGCTACCATTTAGTGTGCAGAGGTGGTGGCATAACAAATGCATGTAACCTGGATCATGGAACCGTGTATAATGTAGACATCTAGAGAATGTGTAGACTACATTAACACTTTTTAGGTGGACAAATTCCACATGACTGTTTAGTGACATGGTTGATAACCATCCAGAAAGAAGACAGAAAATATCAAGCAGGAAAACCAGGTACAATAACAACATGCAAGTGCCACGGAGAACATTGTTTACTACTGTAGCTGACAGCACTCAGCTGCTGCTCCTACACCTGAGTCTGATGACACCAATCCATACACCCCACACTCTGGTAGTAGGACAGCATAGTGAGGCTCATTAGCTTAGCGGGCAGATGACAGAGGATTTTTTTTAGCTTCTTAAATCCTGACTCAAGCGCCTGGACATTTTCAAGGGGCACTTCAGTAAACACCTGAAAAAATAGTCCAGATTGCCACATATATGTTGCACTACACAATAGCATAACAGATAATTATGGTGACCTCTCACTTGAGGTTCTGAAGCCTCACCACCACAAATCCGGACACTTAAACCAGAACATCTAATGGATAATGAATGGCATCCAAGTCAATATGCAGGAAGAATTTCATTAGTGAGTGGTAAGGAAGTGGGCCCAGAAAGCTCAGATGCAAATGATATAAATGTTTTTGGGGGAAAAATATGCTCCTTGGCTCAACAGCCATGTTTGCCAAGTAAAGAATGACATGAATAACCCATATGGGACATTTCAGTTATATGACTGTTTCAGGCATGCTGACCAGTGTGTACCCATTTCACATGTAGCATCAGACATCACCACAGTTTTAACGATGCAGGATAGGTTACTTGTGCCACAGCAATAATCATCTGTACAGAGAACAGGTGACACATGCGGCATAGTTGTCTATAGACACCAGGTTGTCACAAAGGATGGCCAAGTTAGCTTAACAGCTTTACTGTTGTCATTGCTGAAGGGGTATCTATGCCATACTGATGCTGAATGTTCATGTACAGAAGTCAGCCTAACACAATCACCACCCATGTCAGGTTCAGACATTCTACCACTGGTGGTGCCTCGCTTCGGAGGGTGGCAAGGGTAGAACTCACAGTATAGGATTTAGAGGCAGATCTGAGAGCATAGCTGTGTTGTGCTGAGCATGGCTTGCTGAGAAATTCGCAGAATTACATACAATAATGCTAACACCTATATCCATATGAGCCTGTGCTATGACACATTATCTTCTCTAGGAATATTTCCCTGGTTCTCCAGTTACTTCCCAGACAGACAACAAACCATTAAATGGCAAGATTTTATAGTAACTTTCCTCCCAGTAACTATTGGACTCCCACAAGGCTGCATCCTTGACCCAGTCCTATTCAACATTTTTATAAACAGTCTCTCCACAGTTTCCATAGAATCCAGCATAGGTGAATATGCAGATGACTCCACTGTTATATCCTCTGGAAAAACATTAGACGAGTTACATTATCACAGAAGAATCCCTCACATCTATTGAATTGTGACTAACTGATTCACAACTCCTACTGAATTGAAAATAAGTCTAAGTCAATACTATTCACCTCCAAATATCTATCAGATCAAAAATAAATTCTCTATAACCTCTTCCAACCAAACTAACAAACACTTAGTAACCTAAAATGAACTCTCAGAAGTCACCACTGACAACAACCTAAAATTTGATCACCATATACAACAAGCTGTTAAGAAAACACATAAAAAATTAGCAGCCCTATACAGAGTTAAACCATGTCTCACAGACTATGCCAGGAAAACAGTCATCTCAGCCTTTCTAATCCCTACTCTTCTCTATGCAGCTCCCATATTTATAAACTTGCATGCGACGCAGTTATCTATCCTAACACAATGCTATAACAAAGTGGCTAAATTTGCAACTGACCACCACTATCGGTCACATCACCGACTGGCAGGAAAAAAAATAAACTGGCTAGTACTTAAATACTACCTTATGTTATCTCAATTAATCATAACCGATACACTTGTACACAAATTAGAAAGTCTAAAACACCTCCTTCAGTACCACACACCAATTGAATCTTTGGTATAGGCTGACAAAATATTTCTGATAAATAGTAAACATAATAATTCTGCAGGTGTGTCCATATATAGCAATATGCTGCTGAACTATGAAATTCTACCGCATTAGCCATTAGACAAATAAAAAAAAAATAATTCAAAATACAACTAAGGCAATTTCTTTTGTGCATGCCCCCGGGTAGTCTGTGCTCTTGTACAATGATTATACTATCTTGCTAGCCTAGACTATTTTATAACCACCTTACTTTCTTATAATAATTAGCCAGTTTCCATTCTGAAGAGGTATGCACTTCTCTGCCCACTATATCTTTTTTTCTCACTGTGTAACATTCATTGACTCCCTTACATACTTTAATATAACAATACTAATAATAATAAATAATAATAATTCTGCAGGTGTGTCCATATATATAAATAATAATAAACCCATATGTCACAAGATGGGTTGCAAACTGGCTTAAGGACAGAACCCACAGGGTTAGAGTTGCTGGCGCTATGTCAGACTCCAAGCCGGTCACAAGCGGTGTCCCACAGGGCTTGGTCCTTGGCCCCCTATTGTTCGGCATCTACTTCTCAGAAGTACAGGCCAACATGGGAGGACTTTGGCTGACAAAGTTTGCAGACGACTGCAAACTGGGAGCCATAGTGGAAAGTACATCGGACACGGATATCCTTCAGAAGGGACTCACGGAAACAGATAGCTGGTGCCAGAGCCATGGCCTGAAGTTAACCGCCAAAAAATGTATAGTCATACCCTTCGGGAAAAACAAGGTAACCCCAAGCTACCATATAGGTGGCAATCCACTAAGCACAGAAGAGGTTATCAGGGACCTGGGGACCCAGGTTGACAGTGGCCTTTCTTTTGACACTCACGTTGCTAAAGTGGTTAGAAAGACCTTCTACATTGCCCACCTGATCATGAAGGGATTCACATCCAGATCTAGTGAGGTCATTGTTCCCCTGTACTCTTCACTTGTCAGACCAATGATCGAGTACAATGCCCCATTCGGGATGTATCGCACCCGACATCTGCAGCAATTGGAGAGACCCCAAAAGTTCCTCACCAAAAGGATAAAGGGACTCCAAAATCTGTCATATGCTGCCAGATTGAAGAAACTCCAGCTCTATTCAGTTGCATACCATCTGCTCAGAGGTGACATGTGCCTGACATACAAGGCCATGTCCAACCAGGAATTAATGGACATGCTCCACCTCAAAAAATCCAAATCCACCAAAACCACTAGAGCAAGCGACTTAAACCTTAGCACGGATATAAATAGGACGTGCTGGAGGGATAGATTTATCACTCAGAGACTCCCTATGCTGTGGAATAAAATCCCGGTCCATGTGAGGCAGAGCACCTCGCTGGCTCTGTTCAAGAGAAATCTTGACCTGTGGATGGGAGATCGTAGGTTTATCCCGGGAATCATCTCTGTGTCACTGCTGGACAGAGGCACAACAAACTAATGGGCACAGTATTTTTTCATATAAGGCCACAAAAATAAATTTGGGCTAGGCTTATAAATGCCTTAGGGCAGATAGCCTAGTATAAACCTATGAACCTATGAACCTATGAATACTATCTTTATCCACCAATTTTGCCTGCTTCCTATCCACTTCCTTCCATATCTCAACTGTCATAACATTCCCCTGTGTGAAGCACAATTTTACATCACTTTATATTAACATTCTTCTTGATTTCTGCTCACCTTAGCCCCACACTCTTCACTCTCCAACTCTGAATTGTAGTTGGTATCCATTTCCTGCTCTTACCAACTTTAGTTTTCCCTCTCTCTATTATTACCAAGCCAATACAATCCAAAATGCTATGCTTAATCAGCAACTATGTATTTAACTATTAATCCAGCAAGACAGAGGGACTCCAAAATGGCCAGTTTCAATAAAAAAAAAATTTTATTGTCGACACCACAA
Source organism: Protopterus annectens (assembly GCF_019279795.1). Classification (NCBI taxonomy): domain Eukaryota; kingdom Metazoa; phylum Chordata; order Ceratodontiformes; family Protopteridae; genus Protopterus; species Protopterus annectens. The sequence goes on along the minus strand of NC_056728.1, from coordinate 1,318,492,540 downwards.
GTGTTTTCACAGACTGAGCTGCTTCTTCAGGTAATGTCAATCAAACTAAAAAACTCAGTTTAAATACCATATACTGCCTGCCTTGATAAATCATGTGACACCAAGGCACTCAAATTATTTAAACAAACACTCTCATAAAAACATATGCATAGCTATATGCATAGACAAGCTATCATCTCGCCTACCCATCACATTAGGAGTCCCCCAGGGCTTGATACTAGGACCCCTTCTTTTCTTCATCTTTATCAAAGACCTTCATTCAGTCATCCCAGGTGCTACCTGCATTCAATATGTGGATGACTCAACCTTGATTTGTTCTGATACCTCGTCAGCTACTTTATTCACATTAACCCAAATTACCTTCAATACAGTGGAAAAATGGCTCTTCAGTCAACATCTAATCCTAAACCCCAACCCCAAGTTGCTCCTCTTCTCCCCCACATACAGGACTCCCTGCCAGCCTTCAACATAACTGCTAACAATGGCACTATCATCTCCCCAGAAGCCCAAACTAAACTACTGGGTGTTATAGTTGATAACAACCTGAAGTTTGATGCACAAATCAATCAAACTATCAAAACCCTTAATAAAAATCTTGGCTCTCTTTACAGAATCAAACCTTTCCTTACCCCACTTGCTAGAACTGCAATTGCCCATTCCCATCTGCTATCGACTTTTCTCTATGCCTCACCTCTATTCTCCAATTTAAACAAAATAGATCTTAATAAGTTATCATCCTGCTATAACCACATTGCCAGATTTGCTACTGACATAGCCGACCGGACACACCACTGTCACAACCTAAATCGCCTAGGATGGTTTGAACTCCCAAGCCACTGCAGTTCAACCAGCTAATAGTGTCACATAAAGTCCTTTACCAACCAGAAAATACACCTGCACTAAAAAATATTATCAGCCCCTACACCAGCACCCAGCCACTGCGATCATCCACTAGACTCCTAGTTCAAACATACAGATCCAACTACTCAGCTGGGGACTCTGCCAACTCTGTTGGAAAAATATGAAACAGACTCCCAGCTGACTTGACACTACAACCCTCACTAACTCAATTCAAAAACAAACTCAAGAAATACTTCAAAACTCATTGGTTATTTCCTTGCACTGACCCTGACTAGTGACCTGTCTTTTTCTTAGGTGCCTTACCTTCAACTACTTCTAACTTTTTTCTACCACTCCATTTCAGGAAGGGTCAATTGTATAACTGCTGCTCAGTGTGTCTTAAACTCGAATGTAATGGTATGTATGTTTAACTTTGAAAATAATGTTATGTTTTGTAAAGGGCTGGATTTACGAAAGCTTGCATGGAGTGCAAGAAGAGTGTAGGAGCTCACGGAGGCAATATGTCTGCCGTGCGATACAGGTACAGCCAGCAGGGGCGTGCACGAGAACTGCTAAAGCTACTCTTGCACGGACAGCATCATAGTATGCAAATTACCTCATTTGCTGCTGAAAGCTATGCAAATGAGGTAAATTTGCAATCCAGGAAACACTAACCTGTCTGTGGAAGATTAGTGTTATCTGCAGAAATGTACTTCGTTGGTAACGGAGTACCATTCTGCAAATAGCTAAACGGAGCTATGACAGCTCCAAATAAAGGATGCATACAGTTGAGAAAGCATGCCAATGGCCAAATATAAGGCCATTGGCATTTATAAATGTTTAAAATTATTAAAATCTAACTTTTTTCCCCAATCTCCGATGTTTAAGCGTAGCGCAGCACCGCGCAAATGTGCTGCACTTTAAAAACAAGAAAATTATTTAAAAATAGCCAAAAATAGCCATTTTCACTAAAAAGCTTATCCTGCCATGCAGTTGAATGGCAGGCTGAAGACAACATGGCCACTGAGTAGTGGTTGCTAAGGGTAGGAAGCTCAGTGTGAGAGATGTAACCATGCATTAGTAGGCAATCTTATGCAAATGAGGATAAGGATAGTGAATCCCAATTTTCCCCAGCATGTGAACCATGTCCCAAGAGTGTAAGTGTAGGAGTAGGTGAGTAGTAGAGTAGAATATAGGTAACATCATGAGGGGGTGTGTCAGAAAGGCTGTAAGCTAATTGGAGCACAGTGTCTTGTGTTTGCCCTGAGTTGCTCAGGATTGCAAGAGGCGTGTCTACAGTTGTCCTTTTTGAAAACCAGAAACCAAAGGTGCACACTGTGGAAATATCTGAAATTTCTTGCAAGCGTGCACACAGCATGTGCATGCATGTGCACATGTTTGCTCAGCGCTGCTCCGAGCAGAAACAGAAAGGGAAAAGGAAGGAAAAGAAGTAGTAGGAAGTTAACCAAGGAGAACTAGCTGAGATGACAGGTGAAATATATCATAATCAGCCAATCACACGGGTAGCAGACTAGCCCAGCCCAGCACTTTAAACTCTGCAAACAGCATTCTTTCCTGTTTTTTTCACAAGAACTCTGCAACACTGCAGTATACAAAGAGGGAAAGCTTAAAAACTTTAAAGTCAGACAAAATGTTAGGGGCTGCTCTTGCTATCATAAACCAACATGTGCAAGGTGCTGAGGGTGTTGTTGTTGTGAATGCTGCTGAGCAACCCACAGTGAGGAGACGGAGAAGAGTGTACAGACCCAGGGTAACCTACCAGGGGATACATGAACTGGAGACAGTGGAGCACTATAGGGTGGACAGAGACCTCCTGCAGCAAATTGTTGAGCTATGCTGGCCATGCCTTACACACAGAACCAACAGAGGGGAACCCATCCCAGTGGATACCAAGGTATGTGTTGGTCTAAGAATACTAGCTACAGGTACCTTCCAGAGACCAACTGGTGATATGATGGGGATTTCACAGGCATCAGCATCCAGGGTACTGCACCAGTTTCTGGATGCCTTGTCAGCACATGTCGGTGAGCACATATACTTCCCCAATTCCCGTGAGGCATTGGCCAGCAATATGCGTCTTTTCCACCAAATAGCAGAATATCCTGAGGTGGGTGCAATAGACTGCATGCACATACACATCAAAGCACCACCTGGTGAGCGGGGTAGGGTCTACATCAACCACAAGGGCTTCCCCTCCATCAACTGCCAGGTCGTGTGCGATGCCCAGGGCAAAATAATGAATGTGTGTGCTGGCTGCCCTCGAAGTTATCATGATTCCCACATCTGGCATCTGAAGCAGCTGTACCAGAGATTTGCCAATGGGGACATCCCTGATGGACACCTAGTGGGGGATGCTGCATACACACTGGAGCCGTGGCTGATGACACCCATTAGAAATGCACACACACCTGAACAAGAACTCCATAATGAGGCACACGCACAAACAAGAAACATAACTGAGCATGTGCTTGGGATGCTCAAGTCACGGTTCTGGTGCCTGGACACATCTGGTGGAGCCTTGCAGTACTCACCAACTACATGTACCCAAATTGTCATGGTATGTGCCATGCTACACAATATGATCCTGCGGAAACAGCTGCAGCAGGAAAAACATGGGGCAGGGCCAGACAGCCCCCCACCATTGCCAAGGTCTGCACAGGCACAGCATGACTCAGAGGAGGAACAACCTGAGCCTACCCCAGTACGCAGAAGGAGGCGTGCCAAGTATGCCCTGGCCTTGGCAAAGAAGAAACGCATAGCACATACACTGACTCAGTAGGAACCCTGGAAATGACACCTCTCTCTGACTCGCACATACAGTAAAAGGGATGCCAAACTTGACACTACCTGTTTTCAAACATGTATAGGGAGTGTAATATGTGCATCTGAAATAGGCAGCCCTGCAGCACCACCTGAGGCATGAGTCCCTATTTTAAGCAATATAAAGCACTGCTAAGAAAATTTTACCAGTATTGAGCATATTTAAATACAATTGCATGTAGCTGCGCACCGCTCTAATCAGCACAACGTCGGGCAAAGTTGGGCAATGTTGTGCAAAGTCAGGTAAACACTCTCACATCTGATTTACTGTTCCTTAACCAATCAGGTCTGCCCAGCAGGAAAATAAAAAGCAGTGACAGGGCTCGAACTCAGGATACTGTGCATTATAGTCACAGTACTGAACCACTAAGCCATGACAGCATTTCACTGGCACAGACACAACTTAAGACACTCACACATACCAGTTGGGGGGGGGTCACATACCTAACAGTCACAGCCAGCAGGACAATTGTAGACAAACGCAAACACAAACAAATGCTGTGTCATGCCCTCTGAAGAGGCATATGAGTAACCTCCCCCCAGGCCTATGCAGACAGATAGCAGCAGGCCAGGCAGTGTGATGTGGGCTGGGTAGGCTATGAAGTCACAAACTAATATGCGTGTAATTGGAAGCTAAGGTCTGTAGTACAGTGGTATGCCTCAAGCCAGTATGATAGGCAACAGTACAGATTGAAATGGAGTACCTGACATAGCAGAGCAGGCCTAGCAAATGTGTATAAGTGTCAGGTGTACCCCTCATCCTATGTACACCCACAGTAACAATCAAGTGTGCCCCCCCCAGGTAGAAATGTACAAATAATAGCTGTCCCCCCTGTATGTAGAAATGTTGATAAGTCTATGCAAATTGACTCATGGAAGCCCTGCAGGCACAGCGTGCTTCCTGTCGATGTACAACACAAAGGTGAGCTCTGAAGTAAAAATCAACTTGATTTTTCACACACACATATAGTATATATGCCCATAGTGGGCATGCTCACACACACAAACAAATTTAGCAAATTTCAGTCAGCAACATACTGAAAATTCATACTGGGCATGCTCACACACTTAAACAAACAAAGCAAATATCAGTCAACAACATACTGAAAGGTCATACTGGGCATGCTCACACACTTAAACAAACAAAGCAAATGTCAGTCAACAACATACTGAAAGGTCATACTGGGCATGCTCACAAACTTAGGCCATGTCTGAGGACAGCAGTGGGCCACACATATCTGGCAGTTGCAGTTCTTACTCCAGACACTTGTCACTATTCACCAATCCTGCCTTGTGCACACAGTGATATGAAAACAGACCCATATAATATATTGGACCCCTGTCATAATTAAACTATGTACTACAAGTACTTAAGTTGTTCAATGAAAGTGAAAATGCAAAGAAGATCAATAAATCTCTGATCAGTATCATCAAGAAACAATGAGCACTCCTAACATTATCCAAGCCATGTCCTGGCAAAAATATTGCCAAAGAGTCCATAGAGAACCATGAAGCTTTCTTTCGCTATGTCATAAATATCAATGTAAACTCATATATGTTCTGAGTCAGTGCAAAGTGTAAATGAATACATGTGCATGACTGACATTGCCAACATCTTGTCAGACAGGTTCATACATATTTACCCCCCTCTCACTGACAAAAGGGCCCATTAACATACCTGGAGTATGTGAAAACCTAGAAATCACATATACAATGGTTGAACAGCTCTATCCAAACCTAAAAACACTGCATCTATGGGATGACATGGTTTCGCTGGCTGTGTCATATGTGAACTCCAAAACAAACAGACCCTGCACCTGAACAGTCTGTTGAGACTCTCCCTCTGTACAGGTTATGAAGCTGTTGAATGGGTTACAGCAATGTTTGGCACGCTCCACAAGTGTTGGTGCATGACAGACCATGGGAGCTATAGTCTTATAAGCCTAATAAGCCTGATCTGCAAGGCCATGGCATCCATCATTATGGAACTCATAAACAGAGCTACTGGGAGCCTACAATCACCCAACCCTACTCATTTTGGTTTGGTCAGGGGCAGATCATGGTTCCTAAACCTGCTAGACAGTTTTCAAGGCAGTCACCCTGGACATACATCAATGAAATGAGCTCCACACGGCCTACATAGACCTTGAAAAGCCCTTTTCCAACATCCCACATACATGTCATATCCACAAAATCAACAACCTGTGCATAAACACGTATGTCATCTGATGGATTGCCAACTGGGGCACAGATAGATCCCACAAGGTAAGAATTGTGGTCTCCTGTTCAAGCTGGTAACAATTGCTGTCCCCCATGGCTCACTCCTGGGACCCCTCCTGTCTGGTGTATACTTTTCAGAAATACAGTCAAACACACGTAGCTATGTTTAGCAAAGTTTGTGGATGACTGCAAAAAGGTTGTCATAATCAATGTTTGGGGCAACAGAGACATCCTTAAAAAGGGTCTCAGTCAGACAGATGTGGTGTCAAAATTATGGCCTCGAGCTACAGTCATACAAATACCACATAGGTGCCAACACCCTAAATATGGAGGTAATAATAAGGGATCTATGGATAATGTGGATAGTCATATCTACTTCCAGAAACACATTCACAAAGTGGTTAGAAAATCATGCTATGTGTTCCCACAAATTGCCAAGGTCTTTGCATGTAGCTCAAAGGAGGTTCTCTCTACTCATCAGTCATCAGACCCATCAGAGAGTATCACGGCACACTTGCGATGAATCTGACTAGGCACCTTCAGCAGCTGGAAAGACCACTGAAGTACTTCAACAAGAGGTTTACTGGCCTCAAACAGTTGCCCCATGCAACAAGACTGAATTTAACTCAATCTGTACTCTGTTGCATACTGTCTACTCAGGCGATCTCTGCCCAACAGACAGGTCCATGTCCAATGCAGAACTGATGTACATGCGCTATCTGAAGTAAACTCACGCTCACTGTGCCACATGCTCTAGGGATATCATCATCACAACAATAAATAGAACATATTGGAGGGATATATTACTAACTCACAGACTTCCCTTGCTTCGCAACAGGCTCCCAACCTACACTGTCCCTAACTAACATTCTTCCAGGGGAGCCTTGATGAGTGTATGTGAAACTGAACTGTCACACCATGGATCACTTCATCAGCTCTACTACACAGAGGCCTAGGGAACTAACCCCATGTGTGGTGATAGCTGCACACTCTGGTCATACTAATATATGCCTTCAGGCAGATAGCCTATTACCTACTTATGTACCTATATATATATATATATATATATATATATATATATATATATATATATGTAGGGGAACACAGTATAATAAGCCAAAGATGGATGGGCAGAGATGTGTGTAAGGTGGTGACCATGACAGGGAGCCATCCAGGACTTTCCCACCCAGCACACATCCCAATGGCACAAAAGACATGAGGTGCACATCTCACCCACTGTACATAACAGCCACCAGTATCTGTAAGCATTACAGTGTATGTGGTCCATGTGCCTGCTGTACAGCATGACTGTACAATGAAGTACACATCTACTATCTGCAGACATGTACCTGTCACATAGGTTCATAGGTATGTAGTAGACTATCTTCACGAAGGCATATATTAGCCTAGGCAAGTTGTGCAGCTTTCACTACCCCATTGGGTAGTCTCCCAAGCCCTAGTTCTAATAGTTAGTACCCTAAGCCCCTTTCTAATGGAGCTGCTGATGTGATGCCTGGAGTGAATTATCTGTTTCCCATCCACTCATCAAGGTTCCTATTGAAGAGTGTCAGCGAGGGGCTCTGACTAATGTATATTAGGACTCTGTTCCACAATAAGGCAAGTGTCTGGGATGGTACTCTATCCCACCAGCATGTTGTATTCATTGTTGTGATGAGGTTCATATCCCTGGAGTGTGTAGTGCAACTCAATTTTGTTATCCATAGATGGAGCATGTTCAACAGTTATGTGTTGGATGTGGCTCTGTTGTAGCTTTACCAGTTGCGTTGCATAACACAACTGTTTGAGGCCAGTAATCCTCTTGGTGAGGTACCTCTGTGGTCTCTACAGCTGCTGGATATTCTTAGTTGAGTACATCCAAAATGGTGCATTGTACTCAATGATGGGTCTGATGACTTACGAGTAGAGGGCCACCACTACCTCTTTTGATCCTGATGCAAACCCTTTGTTGATTAGATGGGCCACATAGGATTTCTAAATCACTTTGGCAACATGGTTGTCAAAGGAAAGATGACTATCTTACTTGTGTCCCCAGATCCCTTATTACCTTGTCAGTTTTAAGGGGGTAACACCTATGTGTTAGTTTGTGGGTACTTTGTTTTCACCAAAGGTGATTACTATGCATTCTTCCACATTGAGCTTGAGGCCATGATTCTGACACCACACATCTGTCTCATAGAGTCCCTTCTGGAGAATATTTGTGTCAACTGGGGAATATATTATAGCAAACACTTTACAGTTCCCAGCAAACTTAGTCAACCACAACCCTCCTGTGTTGGTGTGTACTTTTGAGAAGTCTATACCAAACAGGAGGGACCCCAGGACTGAACCCTGGGGGACACCAGTTGTTACTGGTGTAGAGTCTGACATGTAGCCAGCAACTCTTAATTTGTGGGATCTATCTGTGAGCCAGTTTGCCATCCATCTTGTGATGTATGGATTCATGCCCAGGTTGGTGAGTTCATCTATGATACCTGACTGGGGAATGGTGTCAAAGGCCTTAGCAAGGTATAGGTAGACTGTGTGGAGCTCATTTCAATCATCTGTAGCCTGGGTAACTGTCTCAAACAAATTGACCCAGTTCAGGAGGCATGATCTGCATTTGACAAAGCCAAACTGGGTGTGCTCAACTGTGTGAAGGTTCCCAATGTCTTTATTGTTGACTTCCGTTATGATTGGCTCCATTGCCTTGCAGATCAGACTCGTCAGGTTCATAGAGTGTGAATGCCAAGGGTCTTTTGTGGCCCCACCCCTGTGGAGTGGGAAGAACATTGCTGTGCAACATTCTATGGGTACATATCCTGTAGAGAGCATGTAGAGAGAGGTGTAGGTATCGTTGATGAATATGGATACATCCCAACCCCATGTGCTATGATCCAGGTTCTGATGCTGGAAGGTATGGAATGAGTAGTATCCTGGTTTGTATTGAGTTCCACACCTGAAGTCAATGCCTCATTGGTCCGATCTGACCATAAGCTAATTACCCTACATATCCACATTCTGCCCCACCCCCCATTAAGGAAACCATGTTAAAAAATATCTCCAAAGACAACTTCATGATTCTTAGGACAGAAGTGGTGAACTTCAGGATACCCATGCAGATGGACAATACAGTTATGACTACTGAATCCTACACAATTGCACTTTATAAGCACTTACATGAGTGGATAGATCGTGCTATCCCAAACAGAACCAAGACGCTATCCTCCAAGAAAAGGAAGCCAATCTGGTGGTCCTCTGCCATAAACAAATGGCACAACAGAAGGAAGAAACTGTTGCAAAAGAGGGTAAAACCCATGAGTGAAGGAGCTCCCTGGTCAGCCTCAGTAAGAAGCTGTGATCCCTGATAAAATCCTCCAAAGCTAGTTATGAAAACAAAATCACCACTGATTCTAAAGACAACCACAAAGCATTCTATAGCTATGCCAAGAATCACAATGGCAACACTCAGATCTGCTCTGAGTTACAGCACAATGGCACTAAATATACAGACCCAACTGATATTGCCTACATCCTGGCAGACAGGATCAGTGCTAACTTTACCCCCCTCTCACCCATGAAAGAGCCCATCTCTATACTAGAAGAATGCAAAATTGCTATTATCATGCCTGCACAGGTAAAAAACAATCTCCAAACCAGGAACACAGCATCCATGGGACCAGATAACATCCCAGGCTGCATTCTACAAGAACTACAGAATGAACTGGCACCACACTTAAGTACCATGTTCAATCATAGCCTCACCTCAGACTTTGTGCCTGCTGAATGGCACACAGTGACAGTTATCCCACTACACAAGGGGGGAGCCACTATGGACCCCCGGAACTAGTGCCCCATTAGCCTGATGAGTCTGGTCTGCAAGGCCATGGAGTGTATCGTCACGGAACTTATAAACAAAGACATTGGTAATCTCCAACCTCTGGACCACAACCATTTTGGGTTTGTAAAAGGCAGATCATGTCTCCTAAACCTGATAGACTTCTTTGAAGCAGTCACCAAAGCCGTAGACAAGGGTAAGGTGGTTCACACAGTCTATCTAGATCTTGCCTAGGCTTTTGACACCATCCCCCACTCTGGAATTATAGATAAACTCACTAAACTAGGTATAAATCCCTATGTCCCAAGATGGGTTGCCAACTGGCTCACTGACAGAACCCACACTGTGAAAGTAGCAGACTCCAAGTCCGACTTCAGACCAGTGACAAGTGGAGTACCACAGGATTCAGTCCTGTGTCCTGTCCTGTTTGGTATCAACTTCCCTGAAATACAGGCTAACACAGAAAGTCTTTGGCTAATGAAGTTCCCAGATGACTGCAAACTAGGAGCCATAATCAAAACTACTAAGGATGTGGGCATCCTACAAAAGGGCCTCACTGAGACAGATGCCTGGTGTCAAAGCCATGGCATCAAGCTCAATGCCAAAAAGTGCATTGTCATCCCCTTTGGTAAAAACTCTGTACCCATGAACTACAACATAGGCGGTAGTATACTTAACACTGAAAGTGTCATAAGAGACCTTGGGACACAGGTGGTCAGTAGACTCTCCTTTGATAATCACATCGCCACAATAGTCAGGAAATCCTTCTACGTGGCACACCTCATCACAAAAGGTTTCTCATGCAGAAAAAAAGACCTGAACATGATGTCAGACCACATGCGCACATGCACACATGTGGACATGCACACATGCGCACATGCACACATGCACACACACAAAAATACACTCCTCCCTAAAGCAGACACACACAATACCAGCAATCTCAGAACATACACAATAGCAGGTGATGGTGGGGTATGGTATCACAAGCAAAACAGTCATATCACACATGTCAGCATGCAGGACATGTGTTGCTCAACAGCATGCAGTGCAAGTGTAGACAGTCCTTGTTACTAACAGTATACATGGCTTTGATGCATGTGTTTTGTTATTAGGTGATGGGCCTTCCCCTGGAACACAATGCATACATGGACACAACATTGCTGTGCAAGTATTCAAAACTCTGTAATATACTGTGCACCATAACAAACAGGTGTAAACACTATGGCTGGATGTGTATCTGTGTGTCAGATAGATATCCATTGCTGATTACAGCCTCTGTGTCTTTAGCAAATAATTGTAGGCACATTTTTAGTACATGCATGATGAGTATTCACACAACATCATCAGTGGTGCATGGATAATTGATGGAATGCTATTCGGCCACATACCCAATGTACGGTACTTATGGTGAGTGTAGATCGTATTGTGGACATGCCAGTGTCATCCATGACATGGCATGCTAAAACACAACTGCATATTTAAACACTACACATACACAATGTGTGTCATACGACCTAGCCACTCAATAGCATCACAAGACATATATGTGTCAGTTGTGCAAATGGTGATTGGTATGCATATTGTTTAGAGGGGCCTATGTGTGCACACACACAACATTAAGGTGTATAACAAGGTGTATAGCAATGAAAGCTATGTATAGTACTGTGGTTACAATAACTGGATGGGGTATAGTACCATAGGCCATCAACATGAAGCATCATGTGGTCACTCAAGGCTACAAATGTTTCCCAAACCAGCACTACTCATGCTGTACCGGAACTGTACTACCTTGGCTACATTCACCATTTCACAACCAGTTGTTACATGAGTTTGTAAGGAGGCCAATAAGGAGCATTCCCTGACATGAATGTGTAGTGTGTTGCAGAGTGTTTAAATGCCCCATGATAGGCCTCTACCCCTCAGGTATATTATGTGGAATGTGTGGATGAGAATTTGGATACTGGAGTTTGTCTTTACAGAGGGTTTGGGAATCCTTAATGTGTAGCATGTTAAAATGCTCTGTGTATGACATAGATGTGTATATTATGTGCATGTTGAGTATCAACTGTGCCTATCCAATGATCACTACAGTCTAGCCACATTTGTTCAAGATGGTCTGGGTATTGCATGTGTTTGAGGCAGCTAATCACATTATTGAGATGTGCGTGGTCTTACACCAAACATACATAGTATGCATTATGGGTAGGTGTGTTACATGTGTACATGGCCTACACCTTAACTATGACATGCACTTTTTATTTACAATAATAAATGTAGAACACACTCACCAGCATCTGTCCGCTGCCTTGATGTCACCCCAGAGGGACCTACATAGAGATGAGACAGTTTGTCAGTGGCCACAACTGTGGCATTGCTACTGTGTGTTTGCAATCTTATAGTACAACAACAGCTTACATTCACAGGGCTAAAGATTTTGTTCCAAATGATCAGTATTGCACAACAACAGGCTCCACATCTTTTAACGACACACTCCACATCTCACGTATGCATGATCTACCAATACAGATAACAGTAGTCTACAGATATGCCATGTTACCTGCATGCTCCATGAGTGCTTGCTGGGTGGCTCCAACCTCCATCATGGTGCATGTCTGCTGCTGTTGGGCAGGTGCCACCAGGCTCAGGAGCAGCTCCTCCACTCTGGTGAAGGGGGTGGTGGATATTAACACCACCTCCTGTTGCAAGCTGCTGTCTCTGCACATCAGCAGCATGCTGATGGACATGTCTGAGAAGATCACTGCAGTGGTGGCATACCTGCTCATATGTCCAGTTATGCAGGCCTACTTCATTTACCCTGCAGACAACATCTTGCCACATTGCAGTATGCTCCTGCTGGGCCTGGCTGGTTCGTGAGAACATGAGACTGTAGTGCTGAATCATACTGGTAGTAATTATGTCATCTTCAGCACTACTGTAACTGGGGTTCCTGTGATGTGCCATGATCCCTGGAAGACATAAATATGAAAATATGTCTGAGCAAGTCATATGGCACATTTAACATTATACAGTACAGATATCACTGAACTGCCATATATAGCAACCTATTAGCTAACCAAGAGTGAAACACTTTAACTGCCACTTATCACTGTTCACCCCACAACAGCTTAGAAGTGCCTGGCTCACTCTCAATCTAATGAACCATGTTCTGCACAGCAACAAATTAAAATCACTATATAAGACTATACAAGAGTACCTGGTACACTGTATGCAACACGATGCACCACCTAGCCACAGCAGATATACATCAAGCTAATGTGTAAAGAAATATATCATCCATCACAATGGTCCAGTAAATGTATTACTATTATACCACACAACTTGTTAATGGCAAGCCCGTGTCCAAAATATGTGCACAATTGGGAATATAGGCTGCATACTGCTGTAGTACACTATGAATGTTGCTAGATATGCAGTTATATGCTTTACCACACATATGTCAAAGGACATGTTACAGACATACCCACACACACATCAGACATAATTACAGGACACAAAGGTCTGACAACCCAGATAAGCTTTCAGTGTGTACTATATAGCATTGTGTGTCAGTACTTACACCACCTTAATCTGGAGAAATGTAATCTGTGATGTATACAGGAACCACACAAAACAGTGGATGCCAGCAATGTGGACATACGCCATACTTTGCTGTACAGGCCCAGAGCTTCAAGTAGTACTACAGTACACACAGGATTTGGATTCAACATCAGTACCAATCAATAATCATAGATGTAGTGCTTTAGCCTCCAGTGACACACCCTAGTTAAAACCAAGGGACTTAATCACACTGTATGCAATAGCACTTTTTCTGTCTAGCAACAGAATACACAGCTTTTGCTAGGATCAAAGCAAGGACCCATAATACCATAACATAAACAGTTTCCCACTAAGCTATCCCACAGATACATATCTTTGATGGATTCCCAAACACATTGACCATCACAGTCAGTTAACAGTACAGAGAATCTATTGCAACAAGTAGATGTAGGTGTGTATGAGTGTATATAACTATATATATATATATATATATATATATATATATATATATATATATATATATACATATACACATCCATTGGTGTACATATACATATATATGTAGGCACATATACATTTCACCTTTCATAGTGAGAATATCAATTATACAAAGGATGTGAGGTGTACAGTAATGTAATAAAATCGCACATTCTTGGGATAAATGCATTGAAGGTGTTCACAGCCCAGGTAGCTTTAACAGGCCTCACTGGCTTCAACTTTGCAAACTGAACAAATCACCCACAGTGTTTAACCACCACATGTCATATACCGGCACTGTATGCTGTCTTGTTTGTCACACACTAAAACCTACATACAAATATGCGCATACTAACCTTCACCAATATATATATCTCCTCCCTTTACAAACAGTAGCAATATGTCTCCTGCTCTATGCACATATACAGATGTGAATATATATGACACATATATATTCCTCCGTATGTGTGTGGCATACACACTCAAGGTCCACACTGTTGTAAGTCCCTGGACCTTACAGCTGAACTGTTGGGCCTTGCTGCAACACAAACAGGTGTCACATATGAACACACACTAACATTAGGGGGGTATATATGGCTACAAATGCTAGATAAGAATACTAGACTGCAACAGCAGTTGCCAATGCTAAGCTACACTTTAATATGACTATCATGCATGTGTTGTTCTGTCACACCCATGTTTATATAATGTCAGCGCTAATCCCCCCAACAGCCATTGGCCACACTACTGTACAGAACACAGATAACATGGATCAGATCTTTGACATTTAATGCTGAGCTACACATTTCACAGGTTTGTCCCACTGCCCACAAATACATCCTGTGTTGTCCATAGCAGTAGTTAAGCAGAACATCTATGCATAAATAAGTACTGCTGCCACATATGAATGGTTCACATTATGTAGACTATTCTTCAATAATATCTACTACATACCAGTAAATACATATGTGTCACATACCTTTCCTTTGTATGATTTGGTAATATTTCTTTTTCTTTTTCCTTTTCTCTCTCTCTCTCTCTCTCTGTCAGTCTCTGTAATAGAGCGATTGAGTTTGTTGGCGGAGATTGCAGCCTGCTTTTATAGGTATTTGCACATGAGCATGTGATGGCCTCTTCACCAATTAGTGGCCACCACTTGCTAATTGCATGCAGCCTGCTGTGTAGTAATTGCAGTAATCACTGTCATAGCAACCCAGTACTATAAATTGCTAACTCAGGTAGGTGTGGCCCCTTCAGCTTTCCAAGATGGAGATCATCCTTGTTTGCTGTGGACATCATTGTTTAAGACAGAAGGTTGGTATAGTTCTTATATCAGAAGCCAGGGGTGTAGCCAGAGATTTACATTTTGTACTCAGACCTAATGTTGCTGCTTCCGGTACCCACTTGTCAGTGTAAAAATGTACTCACCCCTCAAAATGCTACCCCAAGATACATGGAAAGATGTACTTTCTTTTCAACTTTTATAATTAACTGCCATACAAAGCTAATTATTGAGATGTATTCCTTTGGCACAAGAATTGTTTGTGAACTGCTATACTGTGAATATTCATTTACTCAGTTCTAAACAGTTTGTGCATTTTTAGTGTTGACATTAGCACAAGCTGCTCAGAAAAACTGGGCACATTTCAGTACTGTGAGTATGCTTACCTACATCCTTGGTAGACCCTGCACACACAGATATATTCTACATTTGGGTAGGGTTGCAGAAGTACAGAGAGCATAAGTAGTATTGTGTGGATTTTATCTTGCTGGACTTACAGGGTTGCTGTGTACATGTTAGTTTATCAAGGCAAGTAGTCTGTCTGCGTAACTCCCAACTGTGGCTGTGCTGGTGGCTGTGTAGGAGGGGCAGGCTGACCCGGGAATTGTGCCACCCGTGCCTCAAGCTGTTGTAGAGGTTCTGCAACAGAACGTTCAATCTCCCTACGCACCACAGCCTGAACTGTTCGAAGAGTGATAGATGTCCCTCCGCCACCCACACTTGCACAGGGGGGCTGAGCCCCATACCCTGCAGTGCTTCCACCTGAAGGTGGCACAGGGCCAATGGAGGAGGAGGTCCCAGGCTGGGCACCGGACCTGCTGGTGCCAGGTGCCATGGCCAGCTGAGGTGGGACAGGTGGGTCCACTGGGACTAGCCTTCCCATACGAACTATGTTTTGGAGGGTTTAATAAAGATATGGGTTAGTAACAGTCAACAACATTCCCAATTAGCTATAACAGCATGCAGAAGTATTCCCATTAACCCAACACACCAGATTTTCAACAGTTGAAAAGCAAGCATAACACATGCATATATAGAACAATAGTGGGCATTACAACAGCATGCAGGTTGAATTGATGGCAACAGACCACCAATACTGTGGTATTTTAACAGGGCACATGCATAGAAATAAATGCAAATATTTATAAACCAATAGGACATATGTCCCAACAAATGTTTTGAGATTAGACATATTGATTGAGGTGTGGAATTGCATTTTTTATGCACATACAGTAGGGTGGAAACGGATAGCTCAATTAAAAACTTATATATCCTTCTATTTTTCACTACATTCCTATTAACTGCAGTTATATGTCCCTTACATGTATTATTACACTACCCAATGTCCTTATATTGTGCAATTGGATTTTGCTAGATCATTATATACATGAGCTGTATCTTACATACAAACTGTCCAAGATGCAGATGTTACTGCTACATATTTTGAGAGTTGCACACACACACACTATTGCTATGATGGTACACTGACAGCTCTACTTTCATATAATTATCTAGATATGTTCAGGTGAAAGTATCAGTTATATGTTAACAGCTCCCTACATTTCTGGCAGCACACTGACATTTCTGGGGAACACAATACCAAGCTACTCATGTGCCAGATTAACCTGTACATGCTGGGCATGAACCAACAGTTGAGGGCTGTAAATATGCATAAAAGCTACTGGCACTCCCTTCATCCACGTTATATGGGCCTACCCAAGTGTGGGTTAACACTGCTTAATACAACAGTGCTATATGTAAAATGCAACAGTACAACAACATATCAAAGAAAACGACACATGCGCACTCCAGGAATTATACATTTATTAAAGGATTATTACACTTTTATTTATTGGGTTAAAACACTTTTTGAAGGCTCTCTCATTTATTTTATATAACAGTACATGCAGGATAATTATTAACCTGCCTGATGACGCAGCCTTTGCAACCTATCTTCATGGGCTTGCTGATTCATAGCCCGGACACCTGCAGCTGTGAAGTAAATGCAGTGGTATTGAGACATACCTATCCATAGTATAGACAAGCATAGCAATTCTTAACTACTTAATACAATGGCAACTTACTCAGTACTGGGGCATTAGGCATCGCACGGAACTCCTGGATCCACTGGTCTAATTGATCCTCCTTACGTCACTTCAGGTCAGAATAATGGTGCCTGACTTGCTCATCAGTCCGAGGAACACCAGTGGCACTGGTAAGATCATGAGCAAGACTGTTCCAGGCCTCCATTTTATATTGGGTGTCCTGGTACTGGCCTCGCAGGAGTCTTTCCTCATGATTGTGGACAAGGAGCCAAACCATTACTTTGGTCTCCTCAATGCCCCAGCATTGCGCTCAAAATTGAGTGCCTTCTCCAACATCGGCCATGCTGACTGCAGAAGGGAGCTACAACCAGTTATGGCAAGTATTCCCACGTGTGGAGCTTAAATATGCCTCATTTTCTGCACTTATTTGTGATTGGCCAGTTTTGAAAAAACTCAGCTGTAGGCATACCTGCTTAGCTGATGTTGGCAATGTTTAATATTCCTTTGATAGATATGTGGCTGTTGAAAGTAGATGGTTATGAAATGCTGTCATGGCTTAGTGGTTATGTACTGTGACTATAGTGCACAGTATCGTGAGTTTGATCCCTGTCACTGCTTTTTATTTTCCTACTGGCCAGACTTGAATGGTTAAGGTACAGTAAAGGAGGTGTGGCCATGTTTAGCTGACTTTGCTCAACTTTGCCCAATGTTGCCCAACGTTGCTCGACATTGCCCGACATTGTGCTGGTTAGCGCGGTGCGCAGCTACACGCAAACACATTGTATTTGTACTGGTTAGCGCAGTGCGCAGTTACGCGCAAATACATTGTGCTTGTTAACGTGTTGCTCAGCTACGTGTAATTGGTTTTAAATATGCTAAATACTGCTAAAATGTGCTTACCAGTGCTTTATATTGCTTAAAATAAGTTACTCATGCCTCAGAATGCATAACCATTTAACCTTCATATATATATATATATATATATATATATAATATATATATATATATATATAATTTGTTCACTACTACATATAACATTTGAACGCTTTTTACAAAACTTATACATGATAAATGTCAGGAAATATTTTTGTATACAGAAAATGGAATGTGCAGTAGTGGGACTCAAACCGGAAATGCCTCCTCTTTGTGCGAAGGCTCTAAGCACTATGCTATTGCTATTTTGCTTAATTTGCATATTTTTTTATTATCCTCTTCGTTGTCTAAGCTGCTAACTGTAGCTAAACAATGGGCAATCCCACGCAAACACGCGCAAATACGGGAAGCTATATCGGAAATAAAACAAAAAAAATAATAAATTTCTTTTAATTTTTAAATTTGTACGAGGTTTAACATATGGGGGAGTGTAGTGTTACAATGTACAAATGTGAGCGGACTCGCTCATGTAACTTGACATTTCTTGGGTTTTGTCAGTGCAGGGGCGTGGATTTTTGGACTGCTCGGCAGTCCGACACCCACCCTACACTCGTCCATGCTCCGTGTAAGCTTTAGAGTTGAGGCAGCGCGCCCTTTTTAATATGCATGGTGCACTGCCGTCATACTCTTAGACTGGCATTTCCGTGTAAGACTAATCTAGTCTTACATGGACGATTAGTAAATCCTGGGGAAAGTGTTTTATAATAAGTACTACATGTGCTAAATGTTGGTATTGCTTATGACTGTAATCTGCTTGAAACTAGCATTTACTAAATGTTCGATGTGTATTATTATCTTGGAGCTTTTCTCCCCGGGCCTTTGCTGAAAATGGACATGTATCCAGTCGGACTATCCCGGTCAACAAATGTAAAATAAATAAGTAAAATAAATAAATAGCACCTAAGTGCAGACATCATAATACATTCATAAAATGCATATGTAACATATATATATATATATATATATATATATATATATATATATATATATATTTAAAACATAGAAAATACAATAATATAAAAAAAATTCAACGTCTAAGGTTCCTAGATTTCAGCTTAGGTTTTATAGGGACCACATCATTGAGTCCATGCCCAGTATCACCTCTCAGTCTAATTATCCACTTAGACTCAAGTTGATCAGTACTATTCCTAAAGTCACCTCATCTTAATATCTCTTGCACCCTCCCTATAAGCAAAAACTTAAAGGTATGCTCAGTACCACTGGCAATGACATGTTTTGCAAGGGCATTAGTTTTCTTCCCTTTGCTAATATGATATAGATGTTCCTTTATTCTTTCTCTAAGCGTTCTATCCATCTTGCCTGCATAAAATTTTGAATACAGTAAACAGTGGGCCAAGTAAACAACATAGGAGGTGCTACTAGTGGCAGAAACTTTGAACCTATATATTCTATCCTAGTCAAGGTGTGTGAAATTAGAACTGCTGTCAATGTAAGTGCATACACTGCAAGTGCCACATGCTAAAGTGGCATTACTGCTATATTCATGTTTATGTAAACCCACAGACTCAAATCCTAATACTACCATTTACCTTGAAGCATTAATAACAACCCCTAACACTTACTAACATTAATAGCAGCTCCCCTACCACACATCTTATGACTGGAATTGATAATAAAAAACTTCCACTACTAATCGCAAAGAGATCCTTCCACCCGCTCCCTCCACTAGGGCTGGCTAGATAAAGAAAAGGAAAGGAAGGGCTGAACTGCTGAAAAAAATAATAAAAAATAGGGATAGAATATAAAATATTAAAATACCCAAATCTAACTTAGAACTAATTGCCCTAAAAATTTGCCTCCTAACAACCAAAAATGCCTCAATGCCTCCACCTCAATATCTAACCCTGGGAAGAACACCAGAAAAGAGGAGCCAACCGAAAATTGGTTAACCAACAACTACCCAGCTTAACCACCAACTACTCACCAGAAACTATGGTCTCACTGATGCTACTCACTCACTTAACCACCTCCAACCACTAAGCCCTATACCCCCAATGGATTCTTATTATATGGATTTACTAATACCTTCCCAACATAAGTAAGATTCCCCTAATCCTTACCCTCTATCATTCAGATCCCTACCAACATAGCACCTTACCAATGACCTCAGTGGCACACTGGATAATGACCACCTTCCCAAACAAATCAGTGCCTCATTTTACCGTATATAGACCCAACAACAACAAATATAATTTAATTTTAAAAACAATTTCCATACTGCTAAAATGTTGTAACTTTCCTATTATAAAGTAACCTCTTGTCCAGGGCGAAAGTGATGAACCTTCAATTGTACATTCCTTAATATACTACTCTCCCATGCTTGATATATAGACAAATTAGGACTCAATAGTCGATAAGATACTGAACTAAAAGAAACAAAAATCAAAAATTAAACCAAAAAAGCTAAATAAAAACCTGGCAAATAAACCCAAAAAAAAACTAGCAAAAAAAAACTAAGCAGAAATACCTAAAAAGAACCAAGAAAAACAATTCTAAACTAGAGACACTTCACACAAACCAACAGAAACACCTAAACAAAACCTACCTGAACCAAAAACAAATGCACCCACACAAGAAAAACCCAAAACAGGTAAAACTACTACCCCAACCCTGAGAAACCTAGAAACTCAGGGAAGAAGGAACCAACCCTGAAAACCGGCATTCACCGAGGACCTCCAGAACCTGCTACAACTAACTACCCTACCCACCCCCTGCTACACAACCCTCTCGCAATAACCAATACCTTTTCACCCTCTTTACAACCTCTCTTTTTACATGCTAAAACTACTCTCTCTTAAAAGCCTTTACCAACCCACCATAGAGTTGATTAAAAACCAGCAGAACAAGCACCTGATCACCTTGTGTATCCCATATCAAAATATCCATCACTAGAACCATTATCATATCTGAATCTAATATCCTTTCTTATCAACTGAGTTTCCATCTTCCCGCTTTCACCCCATATCAATCTCCATCCGCTTAAATAACTATAGACCCCCCAATAGCTTAAACTGTGAAAGAAAGATGCATCCACACACAACTTCTTCACTTTCTCTTCAAAGATCTAACTATCTCTCAACTACTATCTAACACCGCACACGCCCTCCTACACCCACTAACCACATCTACCTCACCTCTGTACAACTCCTGCTAATTCGCAATAGCAAATTTATGCCATCCTCACTTTCCTGACCACTCTTCAATGACCTGTCATGCTTTCATCATCTGTCAATCATTCTCCTTGACCTTCCTCCCTTATCTATGGACACCCGTCAACCTTGGGCCACTAACCTGGTTCAAAGCTTACCTAACTAGTAGGCCTGGGGCCAAAGTAGGCAACTATCAGGCCTCCTTCCTGAATCCTAACTAAACCCTGTGCTCACTAGCTTCCATACACAATTTTTCCATCTTTTTTACTTTCATTCCACTCACTCTTATCCTCAATCCTCACCACCTTATCCACATACGCCACTCAACCCACCTTAATCTGCCTTTCCTCCTCTCCTCTCTCCCCTCCACTCCTCTCCTCTACTCACCTCCTGGTAGTAGAAAGTGGTCTCTTCACCTCAACTCCTACTTAACCCAACCAAAACCAAATTACTACTATTTTTTCCCAACCAAACCTACCCCAACCTCAGAAAACCCAAAAGAACTGATAATACTACCTTCCTCCATGTTAAATCTAATAATGGAACTATCATAAACTCACATACCAGTACCAAATTACTAGGTGTAACTTGATCATACCAGCTCCATAATACATCATCCAACATAAACAAAACCGAAAAAATCAAAAACAAAAAACTAGGAATCTGTAAACAAAAAAAAAACTTTAATTTATAACTCCCCACTGCCAAACCCCCACCCACCCACCACCTCCTCTCTACCCTCCCTCTACCCCTCCCTCCTTTCCCTCTCAGTCCTAATTAAACTAAACATGCTCTCTCTCACTCCCTCTCTTAGATTCATAACAGGTTCTTCATAACAGGTTCACTGTCACATCACTGTCACTACCGCTGGTTGAAAACTGGGTTTCAAGGGTTGGAACTGCCCAACTTCTCTGAAGCTTGTAAAATACTAATAAAAAAAATAGAACCCCATTAACCTCTCTCCCCCATCTCCCATAGCATAATGATCACTATACAAACCTAAATAGTCTCCGATCATCCAACAGCAACCAGATCCGAGCTAATAATTGCTAATAATTCTGGGATGCCAACTCCATTGGCAAAATTGGCAAACTCCCAAACACTCAAAAACAACACTCATCACCTCACTACCAGTTCAAAAGCAACCTGAAAAGGTAGACAAAGACACAATCAAATGGCCATGAACCTGCCTGACTCCTGACTAACATATTACTTTTCTTATCTACCTATCCAAACCACTTTCTTTCCCTCTTCTTATGTCCCTACAACTGATCTTGATCTGCCTCTTACCAAATATTGCGGGTGTGTCTCTTGAATTGTTTATATACTTAAATAAATAAATAAAATAAATAAAATATTCCTTCAGTAACACAAGGTCCTTTTTAAGGATTTCATGTTCCTAAATAGAAACCTGGGGGTGGGCTCTAACACTCTGGAAATATCTTTGTCTCTCATAAGGGCTTTCCAGTGTTTTCTAATAACATTCATGTACATGGAAACATTACTAGAATAATGTAGTGGTACCCTCAGTTTATACTGATTGTTCCTATTATACATTACTCTGTCTGATGCAGGTTTTGAAAAATAAGGATTAACTGTGGTCCCTCTCAAGCTTTTAACCCTCTCTACATTTTCAACTATTTTTCGGTCACTATAACCCCTCATCCTTAAACAATGCTGTGTAATTTCTACCTGCTCTTGAAATGCCTTTTCACATACATTTAACCTGGAGGCTCTAAAAACTTGATTCTTAACCACATTACTAAAAATGTGGGTGGGGTGCATACTATGCCTTGTCAAAAGATGGTTGGCATGGCATGGTTTCTTATACAATTTAGTAAAAATGGAGCCATTCCCATCCACTTCAACAGTAACATCAAGGAAATTCATAATGTGTGTTGATGCATCCATAGAAAAATGGAAATATTTAGTTGTATTATTTACATACACCACAAACTCTCTTAACTGCTGTTTAGTGCCTACTCACAGAAAAAATAATTGTCAACAAACCTTCTATAAAAAAGGTGTAAATCTGGAGTAGGGTCCCTCAAGTATATGCTCCATTTCCCACACAGCCATCACAGTGTTGGTGTAGCTATTGGCACACAAAGTGCCCATAGCTATGCCATGACACTGCCAATAGATGGAATTATTAAATACAAAAACATTATTTTCCAACACTATTCTCAAAATATAGTACAGACAAGAGAAATTTCCATCTCTTCCAAGTTGGAGAAAGTGTTCAAAATCTGTTCAACCTTCAAGACCCCCTGTCTATATATTTAACTATGTCTTAGTTTCTGATAATTCTGTCACCAGTGCTATCTCTTTGTAGTCAGAATATTAATATCAACCAATGCAATTTCTTGTGTCATGCACCGTGTTTTACCATCTTATATATTATGTGTATTGTATTATAATTGTTAAAATAAATAATTATATAACTGTAAAATGTCTGAAAATTATAACTCAGTTATGGAGCATTTCTCCCCAGATCTCTACTGAAAAGTTTTATTTTCTTGGCCAGTCTGACAATTCTGGTCAACAAATGCTAATAAGTGAACAAATGAATGAATAATAAAATGAGTTACTACTTCCAGCCATAGTGACATTGGCTGATGTGGGACCATGTCTGCTTCCAAAGACCACATGCTAAGGTTGATAACTGGTGTGCTTGTGACACTATCATACATGTAATCTCGTTTATGATCATCAGCATTTCCTGATCACACACGCACCTCTTATCATTATCCTCCAATATGTCTAGTGCTTGTGGCACATTCTGTTCATCGGTATTTACAAGGCATATAGTCCAGTCAACCATTGAGAAGCCTAGCCCAATTTCTCAATTACCCCAAATACCACAGGCAACCATTGAGAAGCCTAGCCCAATTTCTCAATTACCCCAAATACCACAGGCAACCATTGAGAAGCCTAGCCCAATTTCTCAATTACCCCAAATACCACAGGCAACCATTGAGAAGCCTAGCCCAATTTCTCAATTACCCCAAATACCACAGGCAACCATTGAGAAGCCTAGCCCAATTTCTCAATTACCCCAAATACCACAGGCAACCATTGAGAAGCCTAGCCCAATTTCTCAATTACCCCAAATACCACAGGCAACCATTGAGAAGCCTAGCCCAATTTCTCAATTACCCCAAATGCCACACAATAGGCAAATGAAGACTGAAGGGGTCAAAGTTAGGACTAGAGGAATACGCTTGTTAACAACTCATAGCCTTAATCCTCTCTACTAGCTGTAATACATCTTTGTTGTCAAATAGGAATATATGATCTGCGGAGACAAACACTTGAAGGACTCCATGAGCTCACAGATCTGAAAAAGTAGGTCATATGGTCCAATGAAGACATGGCTTCTTGTGTTCCTTTGTGTGTGATGGGCTGCCTTTTGAATGACTGATAACTGAGAGGACCTGACCATCAACATCTAGTGAGAGCCTGGGGACAAGGATACTGGAAACCAGGTACAGTGTCACCTCAATGGCCTGTGCTAAATGAAACCTTATGACATCAATGAGAAAAGGTTACTTCTGGTATGCCAGCTAGATTTTGGAAGTGTAATACTGAATTTTCTATGAATATTTTTTTACATCACCCACTGGTCTGCCAACTGACTCACTTATAGGTTGCAGGAGAAAAAATAGGGAAAGTTACCTCCATGAAGACACCAGTCACTAATCAGGTTTTCCAGGGTTCATTTCTGGGACCTCTCCTGTTCAGCATCTACTTCTCTGGAGTAAAAGCCAATACCAATGGGTTCTGGCTGATTAAGTTTGCAGATGATTGCAAGAAGGCAGCAGTCAGTGAATCCCCAAATGATTTGGCCATCCTTCATGAAGGTTTACCCTAAACAACTAACTGGTGCTAAGATTATGGACACAAACTAAATGCTAAAAATGCATTATCATATCCTTTGGGAAGTCATCTTCCTCAGGGAACTACCACACTGATGATAAGTCCCAAAGAGTTGGCCCAGCTGGTATTTGTGAACTTATGTGGACAGTGACCAAAGCTTTGACCAACATGTGTCCAGTGTCATAAGAAAGTTCTTTTATATTGTGCAACTTATAAATAAAGGAATTATGTCTAGATAAAGAGATGTCATTGTCACCCTTTACTCAACCCTCATTAGGCCAGTCATTGAGCATAATGCCTCTGTGGCATGTATCTGTCCAGACACATGCAACTAGAAAGTGCACAGAGATTACTAAAAGGATACAAGGCCTAAAAAATACATCCTTCATGGACTGATTCAAAATTCTATCACTATACTTGGTATCCTGCAGACTGCTAAGAGGTGACCTGTGTCTGCCATACAAGGCATCCTCTGACCCAGTACTGATGGACCTACTGCACATCAGCAATTAAGTGGCATTAGAAATAGTTGCTCTCAGGATCTAAACCATTTCTGTAACATCAACAGAATGGTTTGGAGGGACAGGTATATCTTGCAGAGGGTGACACTGCTCTGGAACAGACTCCCACTCCATGTGAAACAAATTTCATCACTGTCCATATTGAAATGCAGCTTAGGTCTATGGATGGGTAATAGAAAATTTACCCCACAACTGCCCTTTGTACTACTAATGAACAGATGGAGCCCCTAAATGCTTTATCCTACACATGGGTCCCCTCAGATTATCTATAGTATGTTCACAGTTATTCTAACTAGGGGTAATATATAATTATTGCCTATGGGATTTTTATATATATATATATATATATATATATATATATATATATATATATATATATATATATATATATATATATATATATATATATATATATATATATATATATATATATATATATATATATATATATATATATATATATATATATATATATATATATATATATATATATATATATATATATATATATATATATATATATATATATATATATATATATATATATATATATATATATATATATATAGGTTCGTAGGTTCATAGGTAGGTATTAGGCTATCGGCCCAAGGGTCTATGTAAGTCTAGCCAACGAGGTTCCTTGGCTTTTGACACTCCAGAAGGTTATTTCCCTGTGCCCCTGTTGAGCAGAGCCACAGAAGTGATCCTCGGGGTGAATTTCCTATTTCCCATCCACTCATCAAGATTTGTCTTGAAGAGTGCTAATGAGGAACTCTGCTTGACATAGATAGATAGCTTGTTCCAGAGTATGGGAAGTCTCTGGGACAGGACTCTATCCCTCCAGCATGTTCTGTTTATTGTGGTGACAATGTTTAGGTCCCTAGAGTGTGTAGCTTGGAGGGATTGGAATTTCTTTAGATGTGGCATATCCAACATCTCTGGGTTTGACATGGCTTTGTATGCTAGGCAGAGATCACCTCGGAGGAGGCAATATGCTACAGAGTAAAGCTGGAGTTTTTTGAGACGGTCAGTGTAGGACATCTGTTTCAGTCCCGTAATCCTCTTTGTGATGTATTTTTGTGGCCTTTCCAGCTGTTGCAGATGTCTTGTGAGGTACATTCCAAAAGGGGTGTTGTACTCAACAATGGGTCTAATGAGTGATGAGTAGAGGGGAACAATGACCTCTTTTTTCCTGGATGAGAACCCTTTCATGATGAGGTGTGCCACGTAGAAGGATTTCCTGACTACTGTGATGATGTGATTATCAAAGGAGAGGCTATTGTCCACCTGAGTCCCAAGGTCTCTTATCACACCTTCGGTGTTAAGTGGACTGCTGCCTATGTGGTAGTTCACGGATACCGAGTTTTTACCAAAGGGGATGACAATGCAGTTTTTGGCATTGAGCTTGAGGCCATGGCTCTGACACCAGGCATCAGTCTCAGTGAGGCCCTTCTGCAGGATGTCCACGTCATTTGGGGACTCAACTATGGCACCTAATTTGCAGTCATCTGCAGACTTCATCAGCCAGAGGCCCTCTGTGTTAGCCTGTACTTCAGAGAAGTAGATGCCAAACAGGAGAGGACCCAAGAATGAACCCTGTGGTACTCCGCTTGTCACAGGTTTGAAGTCAGATTTGGAGTATGGAACTTTTACAGTGTTGGTTCTGTCAGTGAGACAGTTGGCAACCCATCTTGTGATGTATGGATTTATACCCAGTTTAGTGAGTTTATCTATGATTCCAGAAAGGGGGATGGTGTCAAAAGCCTTGGCGAGGTCAAGATAGGCTGTGTGAACTGCCTTACCCTTGTTTACGGCTTTGGTGACTGTTTCAAAGAAGTCGATCATGTTCAGGAGACAGGGTCTGCCCTTCACAAACTCGAATTGGGTGGGGTCCAGAGTTTGGAGGTTACCAATGTCTTTGTTTATGAGTTACATGATGATAAGTTTCATGGCCTTGCAAACCAGACTCATCAGGCTAATAGGGCGATAGTTCCTGGGGTCCGTGGTGGCTCCCCCTTTGTGGAGTGGTATAACTGTTGCTGTGTACCATTCTGTGGGTGCAAAGCTGTGATTGAACATGGTGCTTAGGTGGGTGGGCCAGTTCCTTCTGAAGTTCGTGTAGAATGCAGCCTGGGATGTTGTCCGGTCCCATGGATGCTGTGTTCTTGGCTTTGGAGAGCGCAGTTTTTACCTGCTCTGTTGTAATTGCAGGGGCACTGCATTTTTCCGGTATGGATATGGGCTCTTTAGGGGGTGGGGGGGTAAAGTTGGCACTGAACCTCTCAGCCAAGAGTTGGTGATATCAGTTGGTTCTGTAATTTTCGAGCCATTGTGCTGTAACTCAGAGCAGATCTGGGTGTTGCCATTGAGATTCTTGACAAAGCTATAGAATGCTTTGTGGTTGTCCTTAGAGTCAGTGGCACTCTTGTTTTCATAGCTGGCTTTGGAGGATTTTATGAGGTATCTCAGCTTCTTACTGAGGCTGACTAGGGAGCTCCTCCACTGACTAGGGAGCTACTCCTATATATATATATATATATATATATATATATATATATATATATATATATATATATATATATATATATATATATATATATATATTATTTTTTTTTTATTTAACATTTGTTTACTGGGAAAGTTTGACTTGGAACAAAGCCAATTTTCAACGGATGCCCAGGGAGAAATGCTCCAGATGCATGTCTTTGAATTATATTATAATATAATATATATGTGTGAGTGTGTTTATTTTTATTTATTAATTATATATCCTTTGTTGACTGGGTTAGTTCCACTCAGCTAGTGGTCTCTTTACAGGGAGACCTGATGTGGTATTTCTACTAATAGGGGACATTTGGCCAGGTCATCACGGAACTTCCCCTACTTTTGATAGTCGGGGGAAGAGTTTGTGTGTTACACATCCTGACTTCCTGTTTCCTGTCCAGGCACAGAGGTAGCCAGGAGGAACAGGGAGAAAACATGGCTGACTCAGCTTTTGCTGAAATTGGAGCGAAAGTTGCTAAAAATGTAGTTGAAATGGTAGAATAACTATCAGAAGATTTTTTCTGATGATATGGGTGCAGAAAAAACAGTGACATTTCAGGAAAAGGATATTGTAGCTGAAATAGAGATGGACACAGAGGAAAACTTTCAGAGAAGATTGTTTGAAGAAGAGACAGTTACCTCTGAAAAATGCATAATTACAACCCTCCAATCGGGGGGGGGGGGGTTGCAGGATGATTATTTGGAAGAAATGGTAAACGAAAGTGTGCCAGAAAATGGAGCAGCAATTTTATGGAGTGACATCATGGACAAAAATAGAAGAAAAAGGAGAAGAAGAGACTGTGCCAGAGAAAGTTCCTGAGACAAAAACTATTGCACAAACTGTTGGAGAATGAACAAAAAAGAAATAAAAGAAAAAAAAGAAGTATACAATACATTTGAGCAGCAAAAAAGAAGAAAGTTTGGGCAGGTATGAGGTTTAGGAGTGTGTCATAGCACCTCTGGATGTCAAAGCAAAAGAGGTAAGAGCATTTATTTTAATTAAGAGACTTTTTGTGACTTGATATTTGAGACTGGGCAGGCCGTGGAAATTTGGTGCATATGAACAAAAGAAAAATGTTTATATGTGTTCAGAATAAGTGGTGCAAGCTTTTTACAGACAAACAACAACAAAAAAAGAATAAGGATCCAGTTTAGAACTGAATTTAAAACAAAAGAGCTGAAAGAACATTTGTTAAGTATATGTAAAGAAGTAATGGACACTACAAAAATATATGATGAAAGAAGACTATGGACTGGGGATGGGAATATGGAGTAATACTGAAAATGAAAAATGATAATGCTGTGCATGTACCTAATAATATTAATTTTCATGGTAATAGGGGTTTTGTGAAATACAGGGGTCAACCAAAGATTTGTTATTTTTGTGGAAAAAATGAAAATTTAATCAATGAATGTGATAAAAAAGATGTTATTTATGTGGTGAAACAGGGCATAATGCAAACAATGTGATTTAAAATGCAAAAAAAATGTGTCAATACTGGTCATTCATGGCTAAAATGTGAAATGAATGTGCAAAAAAATGAAAATGAAGTTATACAGGAGAAAGAGATATAAGAATGTATTATACAAGAAAATGCACAAAAAGGTGTGACTAATAAAGAGGTTGTACATGAACATGAAGTTGAAAAATTTAACAAGGAAAAAGAAACAGAGGATACAAGTGAGTAAGAAGCTGACTGGCATAAGAAATAAAAATAATTTGATAGGGAAAAGAGTTAAAGAAAGGAGAAAAAATAAAAAAAATAATGCTTAGAGAGAATAAGAAAGGAAAAGGATAAACATTTTATTATACTAACTGTTCTTAAAAGCTGAAAATATTATCTTTACGTGTGAACAGTATGAAAAATCTTAACAGGAGAATAGGTATATTACAGTGGTGTGCTGCAGTAGATACACATATTATTATTTTAGAAGATGCCAGATTATTAGCAGAGGAAGAAAGAGCACAAACAGAAAAACTTTGGAATGCTGTGGTAGTTTGGAACATGGGGGAAAAACATGCTCAGGCATATGTATATTGCACCAAGAAAGCATTAAAATATTAGATATAACTACAGTGGCACGAATTACAGTAGTAGACTTGAGATGGAAAAAATATTGTATAGAATTATATTTATATGCATTTGCAACAAAAAAGAGAGAGAAATGATGTTTTAAAATATTCTTGAATATGTTTGTGTAAATATGGACATTATAGTGGTGCATGATTTTAATTGTAATTTAAGAAAAATATGAGAGCAATTGTGATGTTAAAATGGTTAAAGAAATTATGAGAAGTGGAAAGTTAAGTGTAAGGGAGAATAACCACTGGACCTACAAAGGAATGAAATTAAAACTGAAATTATTTTTTTAATATCTGATAGTTTAAAAATTAAAGAAAAAGGACTTAAGTATGCTGGATTTTCGGATCATGTGGCTATATGGATTAAAGTACAGGAAAATTAAGCATATATAAGAATAGGAAAAGGAATAAAGAGAAGTAATGAAAAGGAATTAGAATTTAAAGAGAAAAGAGAACTCATGGAATTATGGAAAATTATATGACTATGAGAGAGTTTTATGAGAACTGGACTGTTTGGTGGCTTAATTTAAAAGAGAAATATAAAAAGTATTTTTAGAATGTAAAAGAAAGAAAAAAAGAGAGATAAGATATAAAGTCAAGAAACATTCAGAGATTTATTAGAGAAGAAGAATTCCTTTTATGAAAAAGAAATATATAAAATTAATCAAATTAAAAAATATCAACTAGTTATATAAACAAAAATATTCTTTACAAAGAAAGAAAAAAGTAGCACCATATCTGAGTAAAATAGTAAAAGAAGGAAATATAATAAGAAAATTAAAGAATAAGGAAGGTAAGCAAACAAGACAGCAAGAAGGAATATACAAAATAATTAAAGAATATGTATTGGAATTATTTGTTAAAAGAAAAGAAAACAGAAAAAATCGTAAAGGTGAAAAATTAAATAACAAAGATAATGAGTATTTAGAACAAAAAAAGAACAATAAAAGAAATGAATGACATTTTTAAAGATATTAACACAAATTCTGCAACAGGACTGGACGGAAATGAATATGATATGTATAAAGAAATGAAGGAGTCTCAAAAATAATTTTTATAGAAGTCATGAATGAATGGGTAGACAATGGAATTAAAGAGAAAGAAATATGTACAGAGTTATAAAATTTACATTTAAAATAGGAAATAAAGAGGAGATAAAAACTGGACACCTATAACATTGAATAATACAGATTGTAAAATTTTCATGAGAATAATAACAAAAAGGTTGCAAAAATGAATAGAATATATGGCAAAAATGTATTCAGAAGAAAAGGAAAAGGAAGTCAAGAGTTATTATGGATAATAAGAGAAATAACTGATGATATCATAAGTAAAAATGTATAGGTGAAGGTTATAATAAGGGATACAAGTAAAGCCTATGATAATTCTTCTTCTTTCTACTTTTCCCGGTTAGGGGTCACCACAGCGGATCACCTGTCTGCTCATGATTGGCAGTGGAGTTTTACGGTGTCGAATTGCCAGCCCAGCACCCAAACCTTCCACAGAAGGCACACACACTCATGCCTAGGGCCAATTTAGAGTGTCCAATCCACTTACAGCATGTCTTTGGGATGTGGGAGAAAACCCACATGACCACAGGGAGGACATGCAGACTCCACACAGAAGGCACCCCAGCCAAGGATCGAACCAGAGAACTTCTTTCTGTGAGGCAGCTACGATAGCCACTGCACCACTGCAGCCGCCCTAAGTAAAGCCTATGATAATATTTAATATTAATCATTATGGGGAATTTTCCAGGCATATAATGTAAGCAAAAAATATTACAAGTAATAAAATCAGTTTATGAAAGAAACTATGTGAAACTAAATGTAAATGGCTGGATTGGGGAAGAAATAAAAATAGAATGTGGAATAAAGCAGGGCTGCCCAGCTAGTAGTGTCATTTTCTCATTAGTTATAAATGTAATAGTGAAGGAAATTAATAAAATGTCAAGAAGCGGTGAATACAAAATGATGAAGGAAGTGCAATTGCCACTAATGTAAAATTAGGGGGATGATATTGTACTAATTGTTAAAAATAAAGTATGGATGAAAGAAGTAAATGAAAAATTAAGTAAAAGTTAAAAAATGGTTTAAGTATAAATAAGAAAAAAGTAAAGGATTTGGTTTTGAAGGTATGATAGGAGGTATTGAGTTCAATAAAAATATGTAGATATATTAGGAATAATATTTTGAAGGAATGAATACAGACAACAACAAGTGGATAATGTACTCAGAGAAGTAAAGGATATGATTATTTTTTGGAAATCATATAGATTTTCATATAGAAAAAAAAAACACTTGTTGAACACCATGGCAATAGGAAAAATTGCTTATGTTGCTAACCTGTATGATTCCTATTAAGTATGAAAAGGAGCTACTGATGATTATATTTTATTTTATATGGGGCTCTAGACTGAATCCAGTCAAGAGAGAGAGATTCTATATATGAAAGAAAAGGAAGGAGGCTTGGGTTTAATAAACCCAATAGTACATGCAGCATCTCTAATATAAAATAAGGTAATAAAAGGAATTATGAAAGAAAAAAATTGATAGAAATGATATTATATTATAAATACAATGAATTGGGGAAAGGAATGGAAGTTAAAAAAGAAGTAAAAGCAGTGTGAATGAAGAAATAAGAAGTTATGTACTCACCATAACGTTCCATCTGAGTAGGTATCTTCATTTATCTGCAACCTGTGGGATACGGATCTGATCTCGGATCCGAGCCAGCAACTTCTAACATAGCATAGATCCGAGCTCCTAGCTCCTCTCCCTTACCCATAATCCCCTGCCTGCCCTAACTGACCTCAGATCAAGTTTGCCCCATAGCACAACAGATAACAGGTGTCCCAATGGGAACATATGCTAATAACACAAGAGCGATCCAATCAGTCAGGGGGAAGGAGGGGGGGATGGTTGCAGACAAATGAAGATACCTACTCAGATGGAACGTTATGGTGAGTACATAACTTCTTAATCTGAAGTAGGAACTTCATTTTTCAGCAACCTGTGGGACAGAGTCCCCAGTTACCTAAGTCTTGGGTGGCCTTCATGGAAGGATATTCCGGAGCACCGCAGAGCCAAAGGACGCTCTACCTCGGGAAACAACATCCATTTTATAATGGCTGATAAAGGTGTGAGATGAAGCCCAAGTGGCTGCGGAACAAATGTCATCCAGTGGAACCCTAGCTTGAAAGGCTGCAGAAGTGGTAACGGCCCTAGTAGAATGAGCACGGATTCCTTGAGGTGCAGGCCTTCCCGAACTCTGATATGCTAACAGAATACAACTCGAGATCCATCTAGAGAGAGAAACCTTAGAAACTGATTTTCTGAAATTACTTTTGGCGAAGGAGATAAACAACTGATCGGATTGCCTATGACCAGCAGTTCTGTGGATATAAAAACGTAATTGTCTGTGTACGTCCAAGGAATGAAGCTTGTACTTTCCTTTGTTATGAAAGTTGGGGAAAAACACTGGGAGATTGATGGATTGATTGATGTTCGCTTCTGAAGATACCTTAGGTAGAAAGGACGGGTTGATTCTGAGGTAAACCCTATCCGGGTGAAAAAACAAATATGGTGGTTTGACACAAAGGGCTTGCAATTCCGATACCCTTTTGGCTGAGGTTATGGCCACCAAAAAGGCTGTCTTCCAAGAGAGAAATTTGAAATCAACCATGGCAGCCGGTTCAAATGGGAGACCAGTCAAGGCCTGCAAGACTAAGGATAAATCCCATGGGGGTATCACCTCTTTAACTGGAGGCCTAAGGAGGAAGGTACCCTTGAGGAAGGACTTACACAGTTTGGAAGTGATAATAGGACCAGACTCTTGCCCCACATGGTAGTATGAGATTGCTGCCAGCTGTACCTTGACTGTGGAAGAACTAGCCCCCTGGTGAAAGAGAGAGGTTAGAAAATCTAGAATCGATGATATCGGGGCTGTAAACGGGTCTAAATGACGGTGTTTTGCCCAAATGGTGAAGCGTTTCCACTTACTCCGATAAACTTTCCTGGTGGAAGGCTTGTGAGCTTCTACAAGAATGGCTTTGACCGGTGATGAGATCCCAGGAGTCCTTATGAGGAGTGGAACTGGAGCAACCAAGCCGTCAGCTTGAGGTTGACCAGATTCGGAGTCGGAAGACCGAGAGGATGAGAGATGAGATCCGGAATGGGATCCAGAATCCATGGTGGATACACTAGGTGAGACAATAGGTAAGGGAACCACGTCTGACGAGGCCAGAATGGGGCAATGAGGATCATTCTGCTCCCCAGCTGCCTGGCTTTCTGTAACAATTTCAACATCAGGAGTAGAGGAGGGTAAGCATAAAGCACACCGGGAGGCCAAGCATGAACTAGAGAGTCTCTTGGGGACTTCCCCGGAGGGGGGATCAGAGCGAAGTAATCGTTGCATTTCGTGTTTGAAGGAGAGGCAAAAAGATCGCAACAAGGTCGCCCCCATCGGGCAAATACTTGCTCTGCCACTCGGTGGTTGAGAGACCACTCCTAAGGAGACAGGATAGTACGACTGAGCCTGTCCGCTAAAATGTTGGACCGTCCCGGAATGTGCGTTGCTATGAGAAAGCGGTTGGTGGAAATCGCTCATTCCCACACTCTCATGGCCTCGCGGCAAAGGGGGTAAGACCTGGTTCCCCCCTGTTTGTTGATGTACCAGACTACCGACATGTTGCCTGTCTGTACCGCAATTGTCCCTACCGGAAGAGAGTTGTGTAGTGCTTGCAACGTCAAAAGCACCGCTCTCATCTCTAGGATGTTGATATGCAAAGAGGTCTCTACGTCGTTCCAAGTGCCTTGGACTGTTCTGCTTGAAAAATGCCCCCCCCACCCCAGGCGAGAAGCATCCGTGGTCACTGTGTCGACTGGTGGAGGTAGCGAGAAGGGACGGCCCGTGTGGAGGTTGGGAAACTGGAGCCACCACAGGAGCGATTTTCTGCAAACCTTGCTTAAGGAAACGGGGTGAGACAGAGGGTTGCAAGACAGGGACCATTGTACCTGGAGGGTCCACTGTAGAACCCTCATGTTCAACCGGGCCAATGGTAGCAGAGGGATTGCAGCTGCCATAGATCCTAGGGCCCTCAGAATCAATTCTGCCGAAGGAGTTTGCAGATGAAGAATGGCCTGCACGTGTAACATCAGGTTCCGAAGTTGATCTGGAGTCAAGAACGCAAGCATCTGTCTGGAATCCAGTCTTGCCCTTATAAAATCTAGCATCTGTGTAGGGATGAGAGAGGATTTGGTCATGCTGATGGTTAATCCTAATAGTGGAGCCAGACCGACAAAATAGTCCCTGCCTGAGCAAAGTAGATGCCTTGTTGGGGCTGTGAGGAGCCAGTCGTCCAGGTATGGAAAGACCTGAATTCCCTGGAGTCTCAGGTGGGCGGCTACTACCGCTAGGACCTTGGTGAACACCCTGGGGGCTGAGGTGAGACCGAAGGGGATGACCCTGAATTGAAAGTGACTGGCTCCAGCCGGAAGTGGAGGAACCTCCTGGAATGCCTGTCCACTAGAACGTGATAGTACGCATCCTTGAGGTCTATAGAGCACATCCAGTCGTCCTCCCGCAATAAGGGGAGGACGGATTGCAACGTGACCATTCTGAACTTTTGTTTGGGTACCGCCAGGATTAGGAAAGAGAGGTCGAGGATGGACCTCAAGTCCCCTGTCTTTTTTGGCACCAGAAAGAACCTGGAGTAAAACCCTGATCCGACTTGATCTGGGGGGACGGGCTGGATGGCTCTTTTTTGTAGAAGCTGCTGAATTTCTGCAGCGGCCGCCTTCTTTTGACTGGGTGGGACATCGGGAAGGCTTCTGATTCTAGGGTTGGCTATGAAGGAAATTAGGTAACCTCTGGATATAATG
The DNA here is from genome assembly GCF_019279795.1 of Protopterus annectens. Classification (NCBI taxonomy): domain Eukaryota; kingdom Metazoa; phylum Chordata; order Ceratodontiformes; family Protopteridae; genus Protopterus; species Protopterus annectens. The sequence goes on along the minus strand of NC_056728.1, from coordinate 1,318,456,427 downwards.
CGAAGCACCCAGCGATCTGTTGTTATGGACTCCCATTTTGCCAGGTGCTTCAAAAAACGCCCCCCGACTGCCTCCAGAGTGGAGCAGTCGGGAAACCCCTCAGGGGTTCTGCGTGGGCCTCTCAGAGAAAGGTTCTCTGGACCAAAAATTCCTCGGACCCCCTCTGCCTCTGGGGCGGCATCCTCCCTGTCCTCCTCTGCCACGAGAGGACTGGTTGTCCTGAGCAGACTGAGATTGATGCGATTTTCGGAACCACATCTTCTTCTGACCCTTTTGGTTCTTGGAAAAGGACCTCTGGGGCACAGAGAAGGGAACTCCGATGGCAGACAAGGTCTTCCCAAGTTTCTCGCTCTGGACAAGAGTGTCGCGAACGGTTTTGCCAAACAGTGCAGAACCATCAAAAGGGGCATTCGCGAATGACACCTTAAAGGGTTCCGAGAAGTCACAGTGATGGAGCCAGGCCTGTCTCCTAATGACAAGCCCGACTCCGCCTGCTCTAGCGGCTTCCTCTGTAGCATGAGACAATAGCCGCATAGAGGTATTAGAGATAGAGCAGAGGGTGGCCATTCGGGAAGAGTACAAATCCTTGTCTCCCTCCGACATGGACCCCGGGGGGGAAGCAGCGTATTCCTTAATTAGGTCCCACTGCATCCTAATAACGTGTGCCATATAGTTCAAGGCCCTCATAGAGAAGGTCGCTGAACTGAAGGCCTGCTTCCCAAGACAGTCCATCGCGTGAGACTCCTTGCTCGGAGGATGAACCATGGGGCTCTCCTGAGCCAACTCTTTCTTAGTGGCTGCAGCCACCAACATGGCATCCACAGGGGGACCTCTGCTCCAATGTGATCTCTCTGCAGGGGGGCTCAAAATTTTGTCTGGGTGCTTGGGGATCGGCTCTATGGTGTCCGGTTCCTTCCAAGCCCTAGAGGATATGAGATCCACCAGGGGGTCGGGTGGAGGGGACACCCAAGAGGTAGATGGTCCTGCCTCGAACGCCTCAAGGAATACGGACTCGTCAGAGGAAGCCTTGGGGGCAGACCACCCACCTCTGATTTTGAGCATTTCCATGATGTCTCCAAAGGAGACATCCTCAGGGGGTGATCTCGGGGAGCCTTCCCCTTCATCCAAGTCTGTATCTTCTGTGAGACTCTCAGGGGAGTCTATGTGCACTTTGCCTTGTGGGGAATCTCCTCGGGGGGGCTGTCAGAGGAGTCCTCACGGGTTGTAACCTGTTCCACTGGAACTCCTAAAGGCGCTGAGGCAGGCTGCCCAGAGGGCCGGATGAAGGGAGCCAGGACCAGATGAGAAGGAGTGCAGGAGGGAGCCGAAGCCAGGACCGGAGGCCTGGAAGCACTCGACAGTGCCCTCTCCACCGCAGCGAAAGCCGAGGGGGAGCCGCTCTCAGACGGATCCGAGATCCGACTCCCACTCGGATCCGAAGCGGGGATCGGACCCGGCGCCGAGAACGTCAGATCCGAAGGACCAGTGTGCTCCGACCGGGATGGAGCCGAAAGCACACCGAATTCCTCGGATCCGAAGCTCGGCCCAGGGCTCCGAGAGGTCGGATCTGACAGACTCAAGGGAATAGTCGGAGCCGACGTGCCCAGCACGGTCGGCTCCGACCTACCCCCGGATCCAACGTGGCTCGGCTCTGAGCGCTCCGAGCCTGGAATGCGGGTCGGAGAAGGAGCTATAGGAGTGGAAAAAGGGGTCGAGCTCCCCCCCCCAGAGGGGGGGGGGGGAGGCAAGAACACTCCCATCTGCATTTGGGTCTGGATGAATCTCCTCATCATCCGGTCCATATCCGCATCAGACATGCTAAAAGTGGACCTCGACAAGGCCACCGAGGCAGACCTGGAGTGTCGCCTCGATGACCTCGACGGGGACCAGATCACCTCCTCCTCGGGTCCTGGGGAGAAACAAGGGGATCGGATCCGAGGAGGAGGAGATCGAGAAGACTTGGACGGGGAAGCCCTCTTGGTGGGCGGGGCCGATGAAGAGTCCTCGGCCCGCCGCTTAAGGTGCTTCTCCCGCTGCTTCTCTTTCCTGGCCTCCCTATCCTCTGGAGCCGAAGTGGGAGGTTGAGTCCTGGTCGGAGGAAGGGAGGCAGGGGTGACCGCTACCAGGGGGGTAGCGGGCACCGAAGCACCGGAGGCCGAAGCAGAGTCTGGGGGTAGAAGGCCCGCCAGAACTAGCTTCGACCTTCGATCCTTGAGTGCCCTGGGGTTGAACGCCGTGGAAATCGCGCAACCCGAAGAGAGGTGTTCAACCCCAAGGCACCTAATGCACCGAGTGTGGCCATCAGCCGGTGAAAGCTTGTGACCACACTCGGTGCATTTTGAAAAAATTGCCTTAGGGGCCTCCGACATACTGTTGGAAAGCACACTCACTAGGCCCCTAATTCAGTCACACACACGCTGCGACCAGCGGGGGAGGGAGAATTACACTTAAATTAAAACAAGTATGATATATATATATAAAGAGGAGAAAGGGTGAACCTATCACACACAACCAGTCACTCAGAAGAAAAAATATAAAAACTTTTTTCCTCACAAAACGCCAAGAGCTCTGAACCTAGCTGTTGCTTGAAGAGCGGCAAACTAGATCTGAGGTCAGTTAGGGCAGGCAGGGGATTATGGGTAAGGGGGAGGAGCTAGGAGCTCGGATCTATGCTATGTTAGAAGTTGCCGGCTCAGATCCGAGATCGGATCCGTATCCCACAGGTTGCTGACAAATGAAGTTCCTACTTCAGATTGAAAGATTACCAAAATAAAATTGTGTTATGGAAAATAAAAAAGAATATATGTGAAAAAAATAGAAAGGAATGATACTTTAAATATTATGAAAGCATTTTATTACATTGATCCATGGAAAGATTTAGAAATAGACGTAAAAAGCCATAATGATGAAATATAATAACTTTAAAAGATTAAAGAATGTAATGATTTTTATGGAAAGTGTCTATTAGAAAACTGCCAGTTAAGGCAAATATCCCATACAAGAAAAAAGCAAGATAGAATATATAATAAATGTGGGGAGTTTGAGACTTCTGAGCATGTGTTTTTGAAATGTGAAAGAGTAAATAATTGGTGGAAAGAAATATGTAAACATAGGTGAAATGCTTGTTAAAATTTGAGGAAATAAATATGGACATAATAGAATTTGGTTATTATGGTGCATGAAAAGAGGAAGAAGTGAAGAAAATGGACAGAGTAACATTTTATGTTTTATGGACTACATGAAACGAGAGACTAAATGAAATCAAATACAATAGAAAATGGACTTTGAAAAAGATTCTGGAGAAAATAATGATGTGAAGTTGCTCAATCTCGCCGTTCATTCTTACAAATGGGTTCCGAGCCGATCCCTCAGCTCCGAGTCGGCTGCTTTCACAAGCTTGAGGTTTTCGAGTAGCTCGAGGCCAAGTCCCTATCCCATGATGCTCTCTGCCTCACCTCAGATCTAGTTTGCCTCTGCAACAGATCGGAGGTCGAGAGTGGAGCTCGGGCCAGTATTTTTCATTCTTTATAGAATTTGTCTATATATTTCTAGAGTAATTGTTTAGAAGTGTGTATTTTGTCACAGGTTATCAATAGACTAGTACTAGTCCTTTTCTTTATCCCTTTTTGAGGCAAATCTTCATTTACTGAGCAGCTGCTCTTAGGCCTTTCATGGCCGCATTTTAGTTAGTCCCTAATCTCATTTACAGCGTCTATAACTGTATCTTTTTAGTGCTCCAGTGTTTTTCTTTATAGCTGTTGGTATCTTTTTCTGTAGATATTAGAGTTTGGTGTTAGCCTAGTCCGGGTGCTTGTTTGTCTAGGCAGTTAACTGTTTGAATTTTTAACTGTTTACCTTAGGGTTTGGTATTAGCCTAGCCAGTGTGTTCTTTTGCCTAGGCAGTTTTATATATATATAGATAGATATATATTCGGTTATTTCTTTGAATTATGGCTGATCATAAGGAAAAAGAGAGACAGAAGTCAGGGTTTAAGAAATGCCCTAAATGTGGACAAAAAATGTCAATTACTGATTCACATGTTTCCTGTGTTTATTGTCTGGGTACAGTCTATCTGCAGGAGGACTGCTCCATTTGTCATTTGTTCAGCAGCTGTCTTGTTAGAACGTAGGAGAAAGTTACTGGATAGTGGGTTGTTAAAACCTGATTTTCAGGATGCTCTTGATTATGCTGGCCAGACTTCTAAATCTTCGAAGGGATCTAAATCTTTGAAAGCTTCTTTGGAGCCGGTCTTCTGCTCTGAAATTGGCTGAGAAGGTGCGGTCACCGGTTCCACAGTCCTCGGAACCGAGCACCGAGCTTTTTTTTTTTGGAGCCAGTCCCCGGTATTGGAGCCGGTCTCTGAAAGTTTGAAATCACCAGTTTTACAGTCGGTGGCTTCGTCTATCCCTTCGACTTGTTCTTCGAGGAGCCTCTCCAATGTGGATGTGGACCGAGTGGTGCAGAGGCTCCTCCAGAATCTGACATTAGCCAAATTGCTGTCGGCTCCGGCCCAACCAGTCTTGGAGCCGAAGACTTCCTTACCTACTGTGTCTGCCACTCCTCTGAGCTGAGAAGGGCCTTCAGAGCCGGAGGAGGTAGAACTGATGATTGTGGAACCCTCAGAGCCGAGGCCTGTTCCAGTGTTATCGGCTCCGTTGACTCAGACTACTTCAATGCTGTTCGAGGAGTCTGGGAGCCGACACTGTCTGGTTGGCTCTGGAGGGAGAGTCGAACCGATGGGTTGGTTCCAACCCTTTTGCTCTGAGCTTCGACACGGATGAGCTTGGCTCCTTCCTCTGGGTCAGAGCCCACTGTTTTGGTGCCGGGGAAGTTACCATCTTCTTCAGAACTGGCTGCTTCCTTGCATCGGAGCAGTGGAGCCTCCGATGCCATGAGGAGAGTTATGTCTTCTAAGACACTCACTTCATCAGGGCCTACTTCCTCATCCCCGAAAGTGCCACTTTCTACCTCTGCATCACAGCTCCCTTTAAAGCGTCGAGACCCAGAGCCTCAGGTAACCCCATTGGGTGACCCATGTTCTACTGAGACCTCACTAGAAGCTCCCGCTGATGAGGTTCCCAGGAAGAAGCTTTGCAAGAGGAGGCATTTAGACTCCCCGCAGGAGTCTGTCACATCAGACACTGACTTAGAGGAGTCAGAAGGGTCCCCACGGTCCCCCTCAGAGGATATCTCTTTTGCTGATATCCTAGAGATCCTAAGACCAGAGGGTTGGCTGGCAGTCTGTTAGCCCTACTGATGATGAGTCGGTGCTTCTGAAGGCCTTTGGTTCTCAACCCTCCACCTCCTGGGTGACTCCACCCTTCGATGAACTAATGGATTTAGTTGCTTGAAGGGCATGGGAGTCTCCTGATACTGTGGAACCTGTCCCTTGGAGGCCCAAAAAGTTTATTACATCTTCACAGGACAAAATGTTTCTTACCAAAGGAGTGCTGGTTTATGCCATGGTGGTGGCGGTTGCCACTAAGAAAGAGATGTCTGAAACCTCTTCTACTGTCCATCCTCCTAATAGAGATTCCAGGATTATGGACAGGTATGGGAAACCCATTTTTAGTTCAGTTATTTTTGCTATGCGATCACGCAACTATTTGACACATTTTACCAGACTTCAGAGAGATCTCCTTAAAGAGCTTGGAGATACTCTACAGAGTACTACAGCTGACAGCATTCCTGATAAGGTGACATCCCAGCTCAATACCCTTAATTCTATAGTTAACTCATCCATGAACCTCATTTCTTATGCAGCTGTTGGCACGAGTTGGGCAGCAGGTTCAGGAATAGCTCTTTGGAGACATTCCTGGATGCACTTATACTCCTTTGTGGAAGCCTTCAAGTCTTCCTTTGTTAATACCCCATTTGATGGCTCATCCTTTTTCGGGCCTAAAGTCAAGGAGACCCTCACTAGATGTGAACAAGATGGAAAGACTCTATCTGCCGTAGGAGTCCGTTTTTCCACCCCTACTAGACCTTACCCAAAAGGGCAAAAGGGAGGAAAAAATACCCCATTTGATGGCTCATCCTTTTTCGGGCCTAAAGTCAAGGAGACCCTCACTAGATGTGAACAAGATGGAAAGACTCTATCTGCCGTAGGAGTCCGTTTTTCCACCCCTACTAGACCTTACCCAAAAGGGCAAAAGGGAGGAAAAATGTGGTTCCGCAAGTCCCAAGGAGCCTTTCCGAACATACACAGTGAACCCCCCCCTCCAGGGGCAGAGGAGGGGACAATAATAGAAGACGCCACCCAGGCAGCAGAGGGGGCTCCACAAAACCAGGGTGACAGGGATCAGTTCTTTGGCAAGCCCTACCAGCGCTTCTAAAAGGAGGCTCGATTGTCCTACTCTGGAGGCAGTCGGAGGTCGTTTGTCTTTGTATCCAGACACCTGGCTAAAAATTACAAAATATTCTTGGGTACAAAGCATTATTACCAGAGGATATATAATTTCTTTCACAGAACCTCCCTCCGTACGAAAGAAAATCCCAGACATTCCACTCAGTCTCAGGGATCAAGCAACCATAGAGATTCAAAGGTTGCTGGAAAAAAGAGTCATCCAGCCAGTCCCAGCAGACCAGATAGGATTCGGAACCTACTCCAGATTTTTTTAGTTCCAAAGAAAACAGGGGACTGGAGGCCCATCTTGGACCTCAGCAAACTGAACAATTTTGTAAAAAAGGAGATGTTCCTGATGGTCACACTTCAGTTGATTCTTCTGTTTCTAGGAACGGGTGATTGGATGTGCTCTATAGATCTCAAGCATGCGTACTATCATATCAAAATGGCCAGACCATTCAGAGATCACCTGCGTTTCTGGCTGTAAGCCAGTCATTATCCATTCCAAGCACTGCCCTTTGGTCTCACAACAGCCCCCAGAGTGCTTACTAAATGCATGGTAGTGGTTACAGCTCAACTGAGGCATCTAGGATTCTGAGTGTTTCTGTACCTGGATGACTGGCTCCTCACCACCACCTCCAGGCATCAACTAGTTCAATCCAGGGATCACTCTCTAAAACTGTGTTCTCAGTTAGGAATTACTATAAATTTTGACAAGTCTGCTTTGTCACTATTGCAGCATATTTCCTTTATCGGAGCAGATTTAGACACCACCACCACCACCGCCATGGTAAAACTACCACTGGAAAGAATAGTCACACTTCAGCAACAGGCATCAGACATTCTGACACACAAAAAAGTACCAGCCTCTCAAGTTTTGAAACTACTAGGTACTATGGCAGCAACTCTCATAGCAGTTCCTCTAGGGCGCATGCACATGAGAATACTTCAATGGTTACTCTTCACCCAGTAGTCTTACCAACAACTTCTGATGTCATTCTTGATAATCGTTACAGATTCATGCAAAAAGGATCTTCAATGGTGGTTGACCAGCCACTATATAACAGTAGGATGTCCATTTGTTCTTCCCCCACCATCAGCTACGGTGACAAAGGATGCTTCTCTGATAGGGTGGGGGTGGCTTTTTCAGGGAAAAACAGCCCAAGGCACCTGGTCAGAGACAGAGTCACAACTGCACATCAATGTCCTGGAGATGAGAGCAGTATTTTTGGTGTTGCAGTACTTCCAAGACTCTCTTACTCTGGAACGATTGCGATTCAGACAAACAACATGTCAATAGTCTGGTATATCAACAAGCAAGGGGGAACCAAGTCATATTCTCTGTGTCAAGAGGCCTTAAGAGTCTGGCAGTGGGCTGTATCCACCGGGCGCTTTCTGATAGCGATGCACATCCCGGGGAAATCCAACATGATCGCGGACAAACTAAGCAGAGCCATTCTGATGCCGCATGAGTGGTCCCTCAAAGACAACGTAGCAGAGATGATTTTCCACAGATGGGGCCAGCTTTGCTGTGACCTGTTTGCATCCCTCATGAATGCCAAATGCAGAAGCTACTTTGCCCTGAATGTCCCACCAGGGGAAAACCCAAGGGATTCTCTCGTACATGTTTGGCCCCTGGGACTCCTATATACATTTCCACCCATTCCCCTGGTATCAAAATTTCTGCAGAAAGTCAAAGCCTTGGGGAGGACTGTAATTCTGACAGCCCTATATTGGCCTCAGCAGATTTGGTTCCCCTTCCTTCGAATCTACCAACTAGAGGAACCTTGGATTCTAGACCCAGTTTCAGATCTGCTGACACATTCGTCAGGGGCTCTTCATCCTTCACTTCACTCCCTCAGATTGATAGCTTGGCTGCTCTGATTTCCAGCATAGCCAGGTCCCACAATTTTTCCTTGGAGGTGCAGCATATCCTTGTATCCTCACATAAAGCTTCAACCAGAAAGTTATATGCCAGCAAGTGGAAGCGGTTTGCTTTCTGGGCTTCTCAAAATGATATTGACCCATACATCGCCCTAATTGCCAGCATATTAGAGTTCTTGACTAAGCTTTTTAATGAAGGTGCTGCGGCAGCTACCATATGTGTTCAGTTGGCTGCAATTTCAAATTTTCACCTCAGATTGGAAGGTTCTAATCTTATATCTCACAGGTTATGTAGAGCTTTCTTAAAATGAACCATACATCTCAGGCCACCAGTTAGACAACCTTTCACTTCCTGGAACCTAACTTTTGTTCTGTCTAGGATTATTCTTCCACCATTTGAGCCTGCATCTTCCTCCCAACTAAAATTCATGTCTTGGAAAACCATTTTCTTGGTGGCCATTACATCAGCACATAGGGTGTCTGAACTTCAGGCCTTATCTATTAAACCCCCATATTTGATTTTTCACCCTGACAGTGTCGCTCCGGACTAACCCTTCCTTCCTTCTAAAGGTATGTTTGGAGGCTAATCTAAATCAAACTATTGAACTCCCAACTTTCTTCAGTAACCATTCCAACAAGTTGGAGTATAACTTGCATAAACTTGATGTTAACAGACAACTCAGATTTTATTTGGATAGAACAAAAGAATTTAGAAAATCAGAACAAATTTTTGTCTTTCATTCTGATACCAAGAAAGGACTACCGGTGTCAAAAGTCACTCTTTCCAAATGGTTGACTGAATAAAATTCACATATTCTTCCGTGAATCATCCGTTAGAACATAAAGTGAAGGTGCATTCCACAAGAGCTGTTTCTGCTTCTTCAGCTTATATGGCTAGACTGCCATTAGACACGATATGTGCAGCTGCCACTTGGTCAAAGCCACATACCTTCATTACGCATTACAAAGTAGATAAGGCCTCCAGGGACAGGGCTTCCTTTGGTTCCACTGTCCTCAGGAATATACTCCCGTGAGCCACCCAGGATGAATGGTGCTTGGGACGCTACCCATTTGTAAGAATGAATGGTGAGACTGAACAACTTCACATAAAGAAGTTCATCTCACCTTCATTCTTACATTCCCTTCCACCTACCCTCTCCAGGCTTCTTGAAGAATGAGTAAGAGATTTGCAGTCTGGTGGGTCTTTGTGTAGGATTTCTTACTCCGGCTGGAGTAATGTTCATGTTTTTCTTATATTGTATATGTTGGGATCAGCAAACTAGATCTGAGGTGAGGCAGAGAGCATCATGGGATAGGGACTTAGCCTCGAGCTACTCGAAAACCTCGAGCTTGTGAAAGCAGCTGACTCGGAGCCAAGGGATTGGCTCCAAACCCATTTGTAAGAATGAAGGCGAGATGAACAACTCACATGGAATGTTATGGTAGTACATAACTTCTTTTTTTGGCTGTGGATAAAAGAGCGCGAGGAAATGCTTAAATTGAAGTTTATAATGTATGGAGATTTGTAAATAGATGTAAATAATGTAAATATATAAATATATAAATAATATGTAATGAATATCTCAATAAAAAAACTACTCTTTGGAGCTGCTAGATGACACAGGAAGGCTCATATAGCAGTAAGAAAGAGGCCTTAGGGAAGAAGCAGCACTGAGGAGAAGAGAAAAGCTATGGAGAGTTTGAAGGTGGAAAGTGATAATTTGGAGAAAAATGTGTTTGATATGGTGCTTCAGAATGTAAACAAAGATTCTTGTGTGGTGGATGTTACAAATGAGCAGCATTGATTAATCTCCATGGAGTAAGAGATCGGCGAGTCTGTTGAAGTGGTTCAGATAGAAGAACTGCCATCAGAATGGCTTGCAAATGAAGTTATGTTAAAAATAATTGAGCAAGATGAACCAGGGGAATGTTCTGCTGTTTTAGGGGGTGATATGGAAGATATTTTATTTTGGAAATGCTGAGGATGGCAATGTGGTAAAGGAGTCAAGGGATGTGGCAGCAGATAATTCAACAGTTAAAACTTATGCAACAGTGACAGAAAATTAAACAGGAAAGAGGCAACAAAATGAAAAGGAGTCTGGTGTTGTGGCAACAGATAATGCAGTAATTAAAACGTGTGGCAGTGATAGGCAAAAAGGAGAGCGTAAAAAACTGTAAGTAAAACTGTTTTTAAAAAGAAGAGAAGACCAATTGTGAGAATAAGAACAAGAAATGAAACTCTAATAGACAGGTTCTGGGTTTACAGTTCAAGAAAGTCTTTCAGACATATTGAGACAGAGACTTCTTGTGACTTAATATTTGAAACTGATGGGCTGATGATGAAATTTCAAGAACTGTGTAGCAAAATAAGGACATTTATCCTTGGAGCAATTATTTGTTTTCTGGTAGTAACCTAAACATTAAAAAGTTACTTTGCAGTTTAGAACTAATTAACTGGAAGAAGAATATGTTCAAAAATATATGCATGGTCTGTGACACTGTTGCTAATATTGTGAAAGTTAGAGGTGGGAAACATGTGGAATAGAGAGTGGAAGTTGGAAGCTGTTTTGAAATAAAAATAAAAATAATAATAAAGCATGGTGAAACCCTTGCTAATTGTTATTTTTGTGGCTGGTCACAGAGTAACATTAAGACATGCTGGCCAGCATAAGTCATGTTTCTTTTGTGAGGATTTTTCTCATTTATTTAATGATTGTGGCAAGGTACAATGTAACCAGTATGGGGAGAAAGTACATACAGCAAGAAGGTGTATGCCTGAATTCAGGATGTGTGAAAAAAGGGACACTTTTGGATTGATTGTCAAGAGCAAACAGTAAACGAAAAAGAATGGGAAAGGGAAGAAAACATACAAGAGGAAGGACAAAAAGAGGCTGGAGAAAAGGGTGAACTAAGTGAAGAAAAAGCTGTAGAAGAAGAAAATATGAAGGGGAAAATAAGGAACATGAAGAGAGGTCAGTAGAAGAGATCAACACTAATATTTTTGTAAGTTCTAGCCAGTCAAATGTCTGATTCTGAGGATCAAGGATTATTTGTACATAAACCCAGGAAAAATATTCAGTTGGGGGGAAGAAGTAAAAATAAAAAAAAATTAAAATTTAAAAATATTACCCCTGAACTTAAAAGGAAGGAAAGCAACAATTTTAGAATACTTTCAGTAAATATGAACAGTATTAGTAACAGTATAAGAAGGATAGGGATACTGGAATGGTGTGCTAAATGTGATGTGGATGTTATTCTGTTAGAGGATGTAAAGATTCTTGACAAGTGAAGACAGGCTACAAACAGAAAAATTGTCGGATGGAAAAATAATTTGGAACTTAGGAAGTGGACATTGTTCTAGAGTGGCTGTGTTTTATAAAAAAAAAACAAACAAAAAACAATGAAATACTAGATGTAACACTGGTAAGGATGGGAAGGTTAACTGTTGTGGATGTGAGATAGAACATGTCTATAGAATTATAGCATTATGTGCATATATAACTAGCAATATTTGATTATGTGGTGCTTAACATGAAAAGTATAATTGCAGGGGACTTTGTGATTCAAAGGGAAAATGTAAAAAGGAAGGTAAAAATGTAAAAATGCAGGAAGTGATAAAATGTAATAAATTAGCTGCGTGTAGCAAAAGTCAATGGAACTTAGAACTGAAATTGATTATTTTGTATTATTGGAAGGCTTGAGGGTTGCAGTTGGAGATATAGTTGTGGTGGGTTTTTAAGACCATTTAGCAATATGGATGGAGATGATGGAAGAAAGGGAGTGTACTAAAACAGGAAAGGGGATAAAAAGAATGAATGGGAAATTATGGGATAACATTTGAGAATGAAGTATTGCAGTTATGGAAAGATCATATAACCATAAAGGACCTCTATGAAAACTGACTACTAGAAAAAAAATGCAGCAAAAAAATCTGCAAATCAATGAGGTACTACTAACGTCAAAAATGACACACAGATAAACAATAGAACTTTATTCCATTTCAGTTTAGCAGTTTTATTCCATAAAAGAACTTCATCAGAACAGAAGTGACAGAAAAAAAAAACGAACATTGAAATAGTTACACTGAATCAAGTCACACGAGAAGACCAACCAGTAGGTACCAATATTAACTAATTAGTAAAACCATATGAAACAGTAATACAACAGTGATAAAACATCGAATGTAAAAAACTTAAACACGTAAAATCACAATTTGGCAGCTCTCAACTTAAGAAGACAAGCCAAGGAAACATGGCATTTAATTTCAGTTGCTACAAAAGTTCAGTAACAGAAAAAAACAGAAGTTCAATGCCTGATAATAACACTTTAATAGAAAACCAGAACAGTTAAAACTACAAAGCTTTCGAGCCCTATGGGGCTCAGGAGTACAAAAATGCCAACCTATGGAACAAATAACCAGATTTGCATTTAAAATGGCAAAAACTTAATATAAAACTTGGTGCCGATCACATGCAGCTTATGAATGACTTTTTTATGAAATATGAAGCTGAATTAGCATTGGAAATTGAGACATTGGAAGATAAACTTGTCAGTTCTCCTGATTTTAATTCTATTGTTACTTGTTATAATACTACGGTGGAAAAATTGGAAATTTATGAAGATAGACGTATAGCTTTAAAAAAGCATAAGTTACTTTGTGACTTAAATGATTTTAAATCTAAGAATATTTTTCCTTGGCCGAGAGAGATTAAACCCATGATGGTATGTACGACCACTCCCCCTGATGTTTCCTGTTTTACTCAGCAGACCAATAGCCTGGAATCCACCATACAAGTTCCATCTTTAATTCCTGTTCAAGTTAAATGCAGTGAAGTTGTCAGTGATTTAGACAGCTTTGAGAGTGTGCCCAGACAAATGGATAAAACTAATGATACATCTGTTAACAACCGGAGCAACCCTCCAGTGGTTCAAACAGGCCATACTTCCAATTCAAGTGGTCCTGATGTTATGAAAGGTAAATTTTTAGCTCCAGTGCATTTTCAGCTCAAATAGCCTATAAAAATAAGAGAAAGAGTAAGAGGTCGCAGCAACAGCTGAAAACTGTTGAGAATGAGAGAGGAAGACGAGCAGACACTGAAAACTCTAAACAAACTAGGACCTGGAATAAAGAACAAGAAACTGAAGAATTAAGTCTTGTCAGCTCTAATGTAATCAATTTGTCAAACTATGCCCTTAGTTTGTCTGAATATGATTGCTAAACAAAGGGCTCTTGTTTCTTCCTTCATTCAGTGGAGACTTAAATGATATGTTAACAAAACTGAGTTTGTTTGTTTGTTTGTTAGGACATTGGATTTAAAGCTGTTATATAAAAATGACATCAGTGATAATAATGACTTTCTGAGATGGTCTAGTATATTTGTGCCATGCAATACTCCTACAGTTAAAGCTTTCTTAAACATGTGTGAGCATAAAATATGTAAACCTTGTTTTAATAAGAAAAGAGCAAGCAAATTATATAATCTGAGTAAAGATGAAAGTGAAGCATTGCTTAGTTTATGTTCTAATAATGATGTTATTATAAAACCAGCTGATAAGGGTGGCAAAATTGTTGTGATAAATGTTGGTCAATATAATGAATGGATGAATGACTTTTTAGCAGACACTAGTACCTTTTAAGAAGTAAATACAATTTTTGTAACTAATGTTATTAGCAAAGTTAAGGGCCATCTGTATGATTTACTTATGGAAGGTTCAATAACATCCGAAATGTATAACTTTTTTATCTAGCTAATCCAGTTACCCCAAATATATATGGCCTTCCAAAAATCCATAAAAGTTTGATTACACCACATATGAGGCCTATTGTTTCGGGGAAAAGATGGATTACTACTGCACTCTCTAAATATTTAGATAAATAGCCCCTTTACTAAAATTTTGTAGTAGTTATATTAGTGACAGCAGATATTTTTTATGTAGTCTAAGAGAATAGTTGCTAGTTAATAAACCTGATAAAGTTCTGTTGGTGATGATGGACATTAAGTCCCTATTTACAATCATTCCTAATGAGTATGGCCTAGAAGCTGGAACAGAATTTTTGAGTACTCATGGTGGTTTGCTACCATCAAAAATAGAATTGTTATGCTCTGTGCTTGAGATTGTATTGAATAATAATGTGCCTATGTTTAATAAGAAATGTTATCATCAGTGACTGTGTGTAGCCATGGGCACACCAGTGGCAAACACATATGCTAATTTAGTTTAAACTAGATGGGAGGAAATATTTATCTATAGTGCAAATGTAAATACATTTAAGAATGAGCGATTGTTATTTTCTAAGTGGTTTTTAGATGATGTGTTCCTTTTAAGGAAAGAAAATACTGATAGTCTTACTGTGTTGATTTTTTACACTCTTCTTCTGAGTTCTTAGTTTTTGATGTTAAGTCTTCATATGATAATATTTTTCTAAATATTGTTATTTCAAGTAATGCTATTTGTTTTAACACTAAAATACATAGAAAAAATGTGCAAGCTGTAAGATATGTCCATTCAGGCAGCATGTACCCTAGACACATATATACAGGAGAGGTTAAAAGTCAATTTATGAGGGCCAGTAGGCTTAGCACCAATGATGTAACATTCTTAATGGAAATAAAAGTAGGGGGTATAATAATACTCTTATTGAAAGTACTAAACAGTTGGTAAGCCATGAAAGAACAGTACAGCTAAACCATATTTATTGGCACAAAATATTGATATTAATTCTAATAATAAAACTAGTCTTGGTATTACTTATTTAATGAAATATAATTGATATATGAAAATGGTCCAACATATTATTCAGAAGAATTGTATATTGTATTCCAATCAGGAAATTATTGAGATTGTAGGAACCAAACCAAGATTTACTTAGAAGAAGGAAATACATCTTAAAGAATACTTGTGTTATAAAGTTATAAAGATTGGTTCAGAAGGTGATGCACTTAAGAAGAAATATGGTACTACTCCCTTCTATAATTGCATTTATTGTAAAGATATTAATACTGACTTGTTTGTTAAGTATCCCATTAGTCAAGAAGTGTTTATATTTAAAGCATCAGATACTTGTAATACTGAAAATGTGAACTATTTTGATAATTGTGTCCAATGTGATTGTTTTTACTAAGGAAAGACCATTATGAAGTTTAAGAAAAGAAGTGCACATCTTTCAGAGATTTGAAGGAACACTGACACTAATGCTCTAGTAAACATATTTCTAGTAAAGGAATAAAACATCGATTTAAATTTAGAGTCTTACAGGTTATTTCCCAAGATATTCATGGGGGGGGGGGGGACTTAGTAACAAGAACAGAACTGATGGAATATAAATGGATTAATTATGTTAGGACTGACAAATTACCATGACTTAATAGTAATAACAGTATTAAACGTATACTTAAAAATAAATGGAATGTTTTATGAATGTATATTCATTTAAACATGTTTTTTATGTATGTCCTTTTATTATCATATATATTTATGTCTGGGCTGTTGTTTAGTTAATTGGTTAACATCTTATGTGAATAATTATGTGATTGCTCTTTTAATTTGATTGGCTGATTTTTATATAAAAGAAGAGAACATGCAGTGTGTTGTATGCATTTGAAATAGAGTTTTATACTTGAAAGCTTTGCAGTTTTAACTGAGCTGGTTCTCTATTAAAATGTTATATTGGGCGTTGGACTTTTGTTTTTTTTCTGTTACTGAACATATGTTTCTGCTTTGAAGTTCTTCAGCAGTTTGGAGAGATTTTCTTGATTCCTACAAAATTCTTTATATTCAAGGGTATTTTCCCTTGGACCACCCCTCAGGTTCTTAAAAACCTTCTTAACCAAAGTAAATCAAAATCTTAATTCTGTGTGCCACTACAAATCAAAGTATGCCTAAACAAGGCATTGTTGTCATTTTTAGTATTTATGTCATAAATATGTTCATAGACTCTTTTTCCTAGTTGATGTTCCGTTCTGTCAATAGAAAATGGACAGCACAGTGGTACAGCAGTTGCGTTGTCGCCTCACAGCAAGAGGTTGTCCAGTTCAATTCTCTGCTGGGGTGCCTTCTGTGCAGAGTTTGCAAGTCTTCCTTGCATTTGTGTGGGTTTCCTCCCACATTACAAAGACATGCGTCTGGAGTGTTTCTCCTCTGGCCTCCACTGAAAATTGGCTTTGTTCTAAGTTGGACTTTCCTGGTAAACAAATTATGAATAAATAAATAAATAAATAAATAAATAAAATGCAGCCCTGACATATTGTGATGTGCACCACACCAGCAGTACTGAAATCCACATCTACCCATAATTTCAAAGAATTATTGCCAAAATGCTCAACTGGTGTGCACTCACTTTCCAAGATAAATTTATGCTACCTGGAATTGCCACACTTACTGGTACTCTTACTTGCTGACCTGGTACTAAGGATGCAACTGTTTATTTCATGGATTCTACTCAGTTAGTATTGGACATTCCACCACTGTTTCAGCTACAGGTAGTGGATCTTACTGCCTTGACTGGTGAATTGACTCAACTGGTTGGCCTGCTTATGCCACAATTGTCTTCTGGTTTGGTGTCTTCAGGTGAAGCCATGTTTGGAAGTAATAAATCTTCTTGCTGTTGTTCACAACATGATACAAGCATGGCTATTTTTCCAGTTAGGATGGATGGTGTCACTCACCCAGTCAACTGTGGACACTGTATCTATTGACAATTTGATTGTAAATGATATACTACAATATTCTGACTCTCCAGTTTGTGTTATATCCAAATCTGGTATATCTTTTGGCTTTATTTTTCAGATTTACTCTTCAACTTGATACCCTTCTTATAAATAAATAAATAAAGATGATGCTCTCATATGGCCACATTGTCATTATTAGACCTAAAAATACCCCAATTTATACTAATGTCAGAGATTTGGGATGCATAGCTAGGCTTAAAAATGACATTGTGGTTGTTAGCCTAGTAAACACCTATGAACCTATGATGTCCTTACTCTGATTAGAACCCCCCTCAAGCTCTGAAATCATTGCACATTCAAAAGGTCTATCCCCAATATTAACATTCAAAGTAGAAGAGTCCCCAATCAGTGTCAACCAATAAAAGGTTTAACATCCGCAGTACTTCATTTAGTAATGTCAACAATGTCATAAACAAATTAATAAAGGTAACCCCTATCAATAAACATGTTCATTAGATTAATTTTTTCATTTTCAAAAATTCCATCATCAGACACCATTCTTGAGAGCCTAATAAACTGGTCCTTAACCAAACTCTTCTTTGTGCAAGGGGGGGTGAAAACTTTTAAAATGAACAAGAAGAATTTGAGTATGTAGGCTACTTATATAATTTTGAA
Organism: Protopterus annectens; assembly: GCF_019279795.1. Lineage (NCBI taxonomy): Eukaryota > Metazoa > Chordata > Ceratodontiformes > Protopteridae > Protopterus > Protopterus annectens. Next base: position 1,318,438,852 of record NC_056728.1, on the reverse strand, counting down.
GGAAAAAAAACAACAACAGCTTAATAAATGGTGATATCCAAATAACTGTCAAATTCCTGACTATGAGTATGGGTAAAACATAGAAAATACGTGGTCATCTTAACATGATAATAAAGGAGACCAACTTTTCATCCTCATCTTTCCAGAAAAAAAGGATGCCATCCAGAAATCTGGCATAAAACAGCCATCTTGAGGCATACACAGAGGAAAGAATAAAGTCAGACTATCACTTCCACATAACAATGTTGGCACCACCAAACTGGAAGACAATTGTTGTGTAAGCAGGTGGACCAATTCAGTCAATTCAGAAGTCATGGCAGTAAGATCCACTAACTGCGGCTGAAACAGTGGTGGAATGTGCAATTGTAACTCAGAAGTATTCATGGATGGTTGTGTCCTTGGTAACGGTTCAGCAAATAAGTGTACAAAGAAGTGTGGAAGTTGCAGGCAGTGTAAATTTATCTTCGAATGTGAGTGCACACCTGTTAAGATTTTGGGCAATAATTCGTTGAAATTATTGGTGGATGCAGATTGCAGTACTGCTCGTGTGGTGCACTGCCCAATATGTTAGGTCTGCACTTCGTTTTACATTGGGAAAATGGAAAACCAACTAAGATAAAGAGTCTATGAACATATTTATGACACAAATACGAAAAATGACAAAACCTTGTTTAGGCATACTTTGACTGCATGTGCAAAATGGGAAAAAGGGGGGATGTGGATGGATGGATAGATGCATTAGTGGATTATTTCCAACAATGCAAAATATATGTTATTTATAGCTATGTTTATACTACGTGTGTGTGTGTGTGTGTGTGTGTGTGTGTGTGTGTGTGTGTGTGTGTGTGTATATATATATATATATATATATAATATATTATATGTATATATATATATATATATATATATATATATTATATATATATATATCTACACACACATACATGCACATACAGTATATATGATGTGCACGTGTGTGTATATATACATACATATATATATATCTATACATGTGTGTGTGTGTGTGTGTGTGTTTGTTTGTTTGTGTCCTTCGGCTTTTCCTGGTTAGGGTTCGCCACAGCGGAACTCCGGTCCATTAATGATTGGCAGTAGAGTTTTACGTGCTGACTTGCTGGGCCTAATGCACAACCTTCAACGAAGGAACGCCCATTCATGCATGTCGCCACACAGAAGACGCTCTAACTGAGAATCGAACAGGCGTCTAACAACGCTACTGCAGCACTACATATATATATATATATATATATATATATATATATATATATATATATATATATATATATATATATATGGGTCCACTTTTAAATCTCGAAAGCTTATAATCTCGAAATTCAAAATACTGAGTCCAAAATACTGAAAACTCAAAATACTGAATTTCATAAAAAAAAAAAAAGAGTACACCAACACTTACAATATTCCAGCGCAACTACATAACAAAACATATTACTTTTCTCCAAATATAAGCAGGGGGGCAAGCCTCCCTGCACTCCCCATGTGGGGAGCTGTACCCCCCCACACCTATTGCTACTTAAATATATCAACTCCGAGATCGCACTTCACAGAAGAAAATGGCAAACATACCATTACGTGCTTCATGACTGCCTGCTTTAACCTGAGTCATGTTCTCTTTTAATTTGCTGTACTAGAACATAACTCACCTGTAGTAAAGTGCGACAAAATAATAATGAAAAACAAAAAAATATATAAAAAATATATAAATAATAATAAAAAATATATAAACAATAAAAAATAATTTGAATCGAGTGCTATATCTTTCACTTAACAGTGTATACTATCACACTTATTGTGACACATAAATAAAATGCGTATAAAGTATGCATATTCATATATACACACTTAAATACAAATGCATATATGTACATATAATACATCAATTAACACATCAATAAAGAACAAACCTACTCACAACCTGTATATATAGGGAACTAGATAGATATTCTAAATGAGCCAAATATTTTTTGGTATATTGATCTTGTATGTTAATTTTGATAAATCTACCTCCCTATATATACAGGTTATGAGTAGGTTTGTTCTTTCATTATTATGTTGTTGCCTGTGGCTTTAAATGGCCCTATAGAAATTTTGCTTACTTAAGTGTTTCCAGACTCGTTTTTCAGCCCTTATTGGGTTGGTTTATGATTGTTAGAGTAGTCTTCTGTAGTTTCTTAAAAGCTCCCCTTTTCCCACGTGTATTTAATATAGATTTAGTATAGTGTTAGTGGCCTCGTGTTCTGGCCTAGTTAATTCTCTTTATATATATATATATATATATATATATATATATATATATATATATATATACATTTAGCTTAGCGTTGGCCTTTGTTTTTCGGCCATTGTTTATAGTGTGCATGTGTGTTATCTTACAGTTAGCATAGTTGTAATTTTGGCTGTCTTCTAGGCTTTGTGTGGTGTTTTACAGCCTAGGTGTGGCTCTTACTACTTATATATTGAGCGTCCTTTTTTCTTAGGCTTGTGTGCTTGGTTTTTGTGTTGAGGACAAGAATAAGTACTCAAAGTCTGGATTTAAAAAGTGTCCCAACTGTGGGCAAAATATGTCATTAACTGATGGCCATGTAACATGTGTCTACTGCTTAGGGGCTGCCCATTTGCAGGAGTCTTGCGGTATTTGCCACTCTTTTTCCTCTAGGGTTTTATTGGAGAGGAAAAGAAAGTTAGTTGACAGAGGCTTGCTGACGCATCTGTTTCATGAAGCATTGAGTGACCAGGATGGGACCAGCAAGTCCTCCAAGTGCTCTAAGTCCTCAGGGGACTCTAAGGAATCCACACTGTCCAAGAAGTCCAAGAAATTGGAAGATCCTGTGACATCAGCTTCACAGACCTTGGAGCCAACTGTCCTTTCGTTTTGGAGCCGGCCCACAGCTCTGGAGCCAGTATCTGAGAGACCTAAATCTCCACTTCTCCAATCGGCACCATCGGTGCACTCTTCTAGGTCTTCTGTCAGCCTGTCGGATTTGGATATGGACCGATTGGTGCAGAAGCTCTTACGGGCACCAGGCCTTGCTAAACTGTTGTCGGCTCTGACCCTAGCGTCGGAACCGAAGACCACTACCCCTGACTTGACTGCTCCTCCTCCGAGCCGTACTGGACCTTTGGAGTCGGAGGGAGCTGACCTGTTGATTGTGGAGCCTTTGGAGCTGAGACCTGCTCCAGTGTCCTCCGTTCCATCTACTCTGATGTCCTCGGTGCCGACCGGGGACTCTTGGAGCCGACACTCTCATGTCAGGGCCAGAGAGGATAGTCGCACCAACTTGTCGGTGCTGACTCTTCCTCTCAGGGCTTTGGCTCAGATGAGCTCGGCTCCTACCTCCGGCTCAGAGCCCACAGCCTCGGTGCGAGAGGGGTTGGCAGTTCCTTCGGGTCCATCGACTCCTTCTTATCAGAGCCATGATGCCTTCGAAGCATGAGGAGAGCCTTGTCCCCCAAGGCATCCTCAACATCAGGTCTGGCTTCCTCATCCTCCAAAGCACCTGTGTCCATTTCTGCTTCCATCATCCAGGCTAGGCGTAGAGACCCTGAGCCTCAGGTAGTCCCACAGGGCATCCCTTGCTCTTCTGTGAACTCCCCAGAGGCTCCCACTGCGGAGGTCCCCAGGAAGAGATTGTGCAAGAGGCAACACTTGGACTCCCCGCAGGAGTCTTTAACATATGACACTGACTTGGATGAGTCAGAAGGGTCCCCACGGTCCCCCTCTGAGGATATCTGCTTTGCGGATATACTTGAGATCCTTAGGCAGAGGGGTGATTGGCAGTCGAAAAGCCCGACTGAGGATGAGTCAGTTCTCCTGAAGGCTTTTGGGTCTCAACCTTCCACCTCTTGGGTGTCTCCGCCCTTCGATGAGCTCATGCAGCTGGTCTCTCGGAAGGCGTGGGAGTCACCAAAGTCCATACAGCCTGTTCCTCGGAGGCCTAATAAGTTTATTTCTGCTACAACAGATAAATCCTTTTTGTCCAAAGGAGTCCCTGTTGCTGCCATGGTGGTGGCAGTGGCCACCAAAAAAAGGAAATGTCTGAGACTTCCTCATCTATCCAGCCTCCTAATAGAGAGTCCAGGATCATGGATAGATATGGAAAATGCATGTTTAGTTCAGTGACTTTTACACTCCATTCCATGAACTATTTGACCCATTTCACCAGGTTGCAAAGAGATCTCCTTAAGGAGTCGGGAGATACTCTTCAGGGTACTGTAACTGCAGGGGCTTCCGATAAGGTTGCCACCCAGCTTGCTACCCTAAATTCTATTGTGAACTCGTCCATGCGTCTCATATCATATGCAGCTGATGGGACAAGTAGGGCAGCGGGTACAGGAATTGCTCTTAGAAGACATTCCTGGATGCACTTGTATTCCTTCGCTGAGCCCTTTAAGTCTTCATTCGTGAACACCCCATTTGATAGCTCATCCCTTTTTGAGCCTAAAGTGAAGGAAACTTTGACCAGGTGTGAACAGGAGGGAAAGACTCTGTCTGCCGTCGGAGTCCATTTTTCCACCCCTACTCGGTCTTACCCCAAAGGCCAAAGGGGAGGAAAGATGTGGTTCCAGAAAGCCCAAGGAGCCTTTCAGGACACATGTGGTGAACCCCCCTCTAGGGGCAGAGGAGGGAGTAATAATGGAAGACGCTGCCCTCATGGCAGTGAGGGTCCGCAACACCAGAGTGACAGAGATCACTTCTCTGGTCAGCCCTATCAGAGCTCCTGAAAGGAGGCCCGACTGTCCTGCTCTGGAGGCAGTCGGGGGTCGCTTATCTTTGTACCCAGATGCCTGGCAAGATATAACAAAAGACAGCTGGGTATAAAGTATTATTTCCAGAGGGTATTTCATACCATTCTTCACTCCTCCACTGCCCACAAGGAGAATCCCGGATGTTCCACCCAGTTACAGGGAACAGGCAACTATAGAGATCCACAAGTTGCTATAAAAAAAGAGTCATCCAGCCAGTCCCAGCAGACCTAATAGGATCCAGAACTTACTCAAGATTCTTTTTGGTTCCAAAGAAAACAGGGGACTGGAGACCCATTTTGGACCTCAGCAGACTCAACCAATTTGTGAAGAAAGAGAAGTTCCAGATGGTCACGCTACAGTCTATACTTCCCTTTTTAGGGAAAGACAATTGGCTGTGCTCGATAGATTTCAAGGATGCATACTACCACATAAAAATGGCCTGGCCATCCAGAGATCACCTACATTTCTGTCTGTGAGCCAATCATTATCAATTCTGAGCTCTGCCCTTTGGTCTCACTACAGCACCCAGAGTGTTCACCAAATGCATGGCAGTGGTCACGACTCACCTGAGACATCTAGGATTCCAGGTGTTTCTGAACCTAGATGATTGGCTCCTTACCTCCACCACCAGGCATCAACTGATTCAGGCAAGGGTATACACTCTGACACTCTGCAATCACTTAGGCATTACAGTCAACTCAGAAAAGTCTGCCTTGTCGCCATTGCAGCATATGTTTTATAGAGGCAGAGTTAGACACTTCAACCACCACTCTACGACTACCAATCGAGAGAGTCTTTCTTTTTCACCAGCATGTCATCTGATTGGTATAAAAAGACAGAGCATCAGCCGCAGAAGTTCAAAAAGTATTGGGTTTGATGGCTGCAGCGATCTTGGCCATACCATTAGCAAGGATGCATATACGGATTCTTCAGTGGCTGCTGTTCACTCAATGGTCTTATCAGGAACTTCCAATGAATCACATGATTTTAATTATGAACTCTTGCAAGAGAGATCTCCAGTGGTGGTTGACATCTCTTCATGTAACCATAGGACGCCCCTTTTTACTACTCCCCCCATAGCCACTGTGACCATGGACACTTCCCTGATAGGGTGTGGGGGGGCATTTTCAGGGAAAGACTGCCCAAGGCACATGGATGGATCAAGAGTCACATCTGCATATCAATGTTTTGGAGATGAGAGCAGTACTTCTGGTGTTGCAGTACTTCCAGGACTCTCTTCCTCTAGGAACGATTGCAATTCAGACAATATGTCAGCAGTCTGGTACTTGAACAAGCAAAGCGGAACCAAGTCTTACCCCTTTGCCAAGAAGCCCACAGAGTTTGGAGTTTGGCAGTGGGCTGTCTCCTCCCAGTGCTTTCTGTTGACAATGCACATCCTGGGGAGATCCAACGTGATAGCAAACAAACTGAGCAGGGCAATCTTGTTGCCACACAAGTGGTCCCTCAAGAAAGATATTGCAGACAGGATTTTCCACAAATGGGGCCAGCCTTGCTGCGATCTTTTTGCCAGTAACATCAACACAAAATGCAGAAGCTACTTTGCCCTGATTCCCCCTCCAGGAGAAGCCCTGAGAGATGCACTCATACATGATTGGCCCCCGGGTCTCCTCTATGCATTCCCTCCTATCCCGTTGATACCAATATTTCTACAGAAAGCAAAATTTCTGGGAAGGACCATCATTCTTGTAGCCCCTCATTGGCCTCGGCAGATTTGGTTCCCATTTCTTCATCATCATCATCATCTCTTGGAGGAGCCATGGATTTTGGACCCAGTTCCAGACCTCCATCCTTCCTTGCAGTCACTGAAGCTGACAGCTTGGCTGCTCCAGTTCCCCTCATAGCCAGGCTTCATAACTTTTCCAGTGAGACAAAACAGATTCTTTTGTCTTCCCATAACCCGTCCACCAGAAGATTATATCTTAGTAAGTGGAAGAGATTTTCCATATGGGCTTCTAAGCAGAACATTGATCCCTATCAAGCCCCCTTGACATCCATATTAGAATTCTTGACTATGATTTTTAATAAAGGACTGGCAGCTGCAACAGTTCGGGTCCAGTTGGTTGCTATATCTAACTTTCATCTTGGAGCTGACGGGCTAAACATAATGTCCCACAAGTTGTCCAAGGCTTTTCTCAAAGGAACTTTTCACATGAGGCCTCCAGTGAAAACTCCTTATTCTCCTTAGAATCTAAACATTATGCAGTCTCGTAAAATTCTCCCCCGTTTGAACCAGCATCATCTTGTGATCTCAAATTTTTGTCGTGGAAGACCATATTTCTGGTAGCTATTACTTCTGCCCGCAGAGTGTTAGAACTTCAAGCTTTATCTATCAGCCCTCCTTATTTGATTTTCCATGCTGATAGAGTATCTCTTAGGACAAACCCCTCCTTTTTGCCCAAAGTTTGTTCAGAATCTAATATCAACCAAGTCATTGAGTTACCGGTCTTCTTCCCTAACCATTCCAATAAATTGGAGTATATGCTGCACAAACTTGACGTTCACAGATAGCTCAGATTTTATTTGGACAGAACAAAAGATATTAGGAAATCAGACCAGCTCTTTGTGTCATTCTCTGAAGCCAGAAAAGGTAGACCAGTGGCTAAAACAATGCTTTCTAAATGGCTGTCTGATTATATCACCTTTGTTTATTCAGCTGCTAATATGCCCTTACTACACAAGATTAAAGCTCAATAAACCAGAGTAGTTTCTACATCTTCTGCATTCCAAGCCAAATTGCCCCTTGATAACATTTGTGCTGCAGCCACTTGGTCTAAACCTCATACGTTTATCACTCATTACAAAGTTGATAAGGCCTCCAGGGACAGGGCTTCTTTTGGGTCTACGGTCCTGAGGAATGTAATCCCGTGAGACACCCAAGTATGAGGGTGCTAGGGACATTACCCATCAGTAAAGAATGAACGGCGAGATTGAACAACTTCACATTAAGAAGTTTCTTCAAACCCACCTAGTACTGATACAGAAAATGACTTTGGGGATACTTTTGAACAAACATCACCTGCACATAAGAGATCTATAGGGAAGAATGGCCCTTTAGGAGGGGAGGAAGAAAGCACCATAAACGTCGTAGACATCAGGATGGATACAGTGGAGAAGAAATTGAGGGACTCAATGAAAATACCAATGTAAATGATGTTGATGGTGATTTTGAAAGTGATTATTTTATTGTGAATTTAACTAATGTGAGTCTCACAGATGCCAAAAAGAGTGTGCTTAATAAAGGTTATGAATCATGTACCATCTAATTTTGTTTCTTACTATGATATATGGATGGATGTTAAACAATTTTGTAGGATTTTGATTTTGAAACTTTTTTAATGTTAGGAGTGATATAAGAAATGTCTTACAGCCAAGTTTTAAGGTTAAAAAAATACAGCTTTAATCCTCCTTATAATTCAAAAGTAAATTTTTTGAAGAATTGGTATAACGTGACTTACACAGTAATCAAAATACTGTGTTTAAACATTATGGATCTAACCTTACTGAATATGAAAGACAAGCACTAAGGCATTTGAAAGAGAACAAAGAAATTGCAGTGGTTAAAGCAGATAAAGGGGGAGTTACAGTGGTATGGGGTACATCTGATTATACGGATGAAGTGTTGAGACAATTAGGGGATGGCAGGTTTTATTATAAACTGCTGTATGACCCTACGATGGAATTTAAAAATAAGATTGATAGAACACTTCTACATTTAAAAGAAAAGGGTAGTATTACTGATGTATTGTATAAAGAACTTCTGGTGGATGACCCTAAACCCCAGAACTTTTATATATTGCCCAAAATACATAAAACCATTGATGTGAGAGTGTTCAATCTCGCCGTTTGTTCTTACACCTGGGGTTCGGAGCCGATCCTCGGCTCCGTGTCGGCCGCCTGCAAGCTCTGCATCGAGAAGAAGCTCGAGACCAACCTAACTCCCACAATCCCCCTCTGCCTTTACCTCAGATCTAGTTTGCCGCTGCAGCGTTCGCATCACTTGATCGAGCTCGAGCACCTAAAGCTAAGATTTAAAGATTTTTTCTTGTATTTTTTGAGAATTATTTTTTCTAAATCATTGTTTATTGACTGTGTGTGTGTGTGTGATACTGTCTCGAGGATATTCTCGGTTCCAGTTAAAGTTATTTTAACTTTATTAGAGTTTCCCTCGGGGCCTATCCCACCCTTTACAGGAGTTGACTACCGGATAGACTTTTTCTTACTGGATTTGACAATTTAACCGGATTGGACATTCATACTAGACTTGACTTTTACTTTTTACTATCCCTATTGTTAGCTTTATTAAGATGTCTGAAAAAGCTAAGTCTGGGTTTAAACGTTGCCAATGTGGGCAAAAGATGTCAGTTACTGACAATCATAGTTCCTGCGTCTACTGTCTTGGCCCTCTCCATCTGCAAGAAGACTGTTCAATTTGTCATTCTTTCAGTGGGAGGGTCATGACAGATAGGCGCAGGAAACTCATGGATAGGGGTTTGTTAAAACCTACTTTTCAAGAGGCTCTGGATGCTTCAGACCAGGCATCCAAATCCTCGAAGGAATCGAAGACGTCGGAGCCCAGGTCATCGGCTCCGAGCTCTTCAGTTAAAGTTCAATCACCGGTTCCACAGACTTCGGGACCGAGTGTTCAACTGTTGTCAGTTTCCGAGCCTCAAGTCTTGGAACCGGTGACGGAGCTCCCTCCCCCGACACTGTTGAGGTCGGCTCCGTCTTCGATTCCTTCGACGCGTTCTTCCAGACCCCTCTCTGACACCGATGTAGACCGCGTGGTGCAGAAGTTAATGGAGAATACGGCCTTATCCAAACTCATCTTGGTCTCCTCTCAATTGGTGTTGAGACTTGAAGGCCTTCCATTATCTCCATCTGTTCCTCCTCCGAGACCTGTCCAGTCTTCGGAGCCGGAAGAAGCTGATCTGCTGATTGTGGAGCCCTCGGTGCCAGAACCGTCCTTTTCTCGGTCGGCTCCGTTCACCTCGACTCCGTCGGACCCGGTACCGGAGTCTCCGAGCCGAAGATCCATCCTTGGTTCCGGGACCAAGAGTTGGACCGATGTTTCGGTTCCGACGTTCCCTCTCGGGGCCTCGGCTCGGATCGACTCGGTTCCGTCCTCGGGGTCGATGCCTTCGGTGCCTGTTTCGGGGATTCTTCCCATTTCTTCGGAACCGGGAGATACCTCGACTCGGGACCCGGGGGCCTTCGACCTCATGAGAAAGGTGTTGTCTACCCAGACAACCACATCAGCAGAAACAGCTTCTCCTCCCCATAAAGGACCGTTATCCTCCTCTGCACCCACGGCTACATCTAAGCGTCGAGCACCTGTGTCTCAGCCACCCCTGGAGGGTGCCCCCTCTTCCTTGGAGGCTTCTTCGGATGCTCCCCCCGAAGAAGTCCCTAGGAAAAGATTGTGTAAGAGGAGACACTTAGATTCTCCACAAGAATCTTTGACATCTGACACTGACTTGGATGAGTCAGAAGGGTCCCCAAAGTCACCCTCAGAAGATGTCTCTTTTTCTGACATCTTGGAGATCCTAAAGCAGAGAGGTGATTGGCAATCCCTCCCCCCTTCTGAGGATGAGTCAGTCTTGCTGAAGGCATTTGGTGCTCGCCCTTCCTCCTCCTGGGTCACTCCGCCCTTTGATGAGTTAATGGAGCTGATTGCTCGAAGGGCGTGGGAGACGCCTGACATGGTGGAGCCAGTCCCTAGAAAGCCTAATAAGTATATTACTGCACCCCAAGACAAGGCTTATCTAACAAAGGGAGTTCCAGTGGACGCTATGGTGGTGGCAGCGCCACAAAAAGGAGATGTTGGAATCTTCCTCATCTGTCCATCCCCCTAACAGAGATTCTAGGACTATGGACAGGTACGGGAAGCGCATTTTTAGTTCAGCGGCTTTTTCTATGCGATCCCTGAACTATTTGACCCACTTCACATGACTACAGAGGGATCTAATCAAAGAGTTGGGAGATACCCTCCAGGGTACTACAGATGCTGCTGTCTCAGAGAAAGTTACAGCACAACTCAATACCCTTACATCCATTGTAAACTCGTCCATGAGGCTGATCTCATATGCAGCCGAAGGATCGAGTAGGGCAGCAGCTTCAGCGATTGCTCTTCGTAGACAATCCTGGATGCGCTTATGTTCATTTGCGGAAGCCTTCAAGTCTTCCTTTACTAACGCCCCATTTGACGGTGCCACTCTCTTTGGCCCCAAAGTAAAGGAGACCCTTACCCGGTGTGAGCAGGAGGGAAAGACTCTGTCTGCTGTCGGAGCCCATTTTTCCACCCCATCCAGACCGTACCCCAAAGGGCAACGCGGTGGAAAAATGTGGTTTCGAAAACCCCAAGGATCTTTCCCAGGCACACAGGGTGATGCCCCCTCTAGAGGCAGAGGAGGGGGCAGAGGTGGAAGACGCCACCCTGGCAGCAGAGGGGGTCCGCAAAACCAAGGTGACAGGGATACCCCCCCTGGAAAACCTTTCCAGCACTCCTGAGAGGAGGCCCGACTGTCCTGCTCTGGAGGCAGTCGGGGGTCGCTTAGCTTTATACCCTCAGGCCTGGCAAAATCTTACTTCAGACAACTGGGTAAAAAGCGTTGTTACCAGAGGTTACAGAATACCCTTCCTATCCCCCCCCATTCCAAAGAGAAGACTCCCAGATGTGCCGCCCCATCTGCGAGACCCAGCAGCTATAGAAATTTCAAAGCTGCTAGAAAAAAAGTCATCCAACCAGTCCCAGCGGACCAAAGAGGATTCGGAACTTACTCAAGGTTCTTTTTAGTTCCAAAGAAGACAGGGGACTGGAGGCCGATTCTGGACCTAAGCAACCTCAATACCTTCATCAAGAAAGAAAAGTTCCAAATGGTCACGCTTCAATCGATCCTTCCATTCTTACAGAAGGACGACTGGATGTGCTCAATAGATCTGAAGGACGCATACTACCACATCAAAATGGCCAGGGCATCCAGGGATCACTTGCGCTTCTGGCTGGGAGCCAGTCACTTTCAGTTTCGAGCCCTGCCCTTTGGTCTGACCTCAGCCCCCAGGGTTTTCACCAAATGCATGGCAGTGGTAGCGTCTCACCTGAGACGCCTAGGATTCCAGGTGTTTCCGTGATCTGGACGACTGGCTCCTTTCTGCCACCACCCAGCCAACTGATACAGGCCAGGGATTACACTCTACAGCTTTGTGTTCACCTCGGAATTTCCGTAAATTTCGAAAAATCTTTACTACAGCCATCACAGCATATCTTATTCATAGGAGCGGAATTGGATACGCATCATTTAATTCTAAGGCTTCCTCCAGAAAGGATAGCTTCACTACAACGCCACATATCTCTTCTTCTGTCATCCAGAAAATCCCCAGCAAGACTGGTTCTGAAGGTTTTGAGTCTCATGGCAGCTTCTCTCATTGCGATACCATTGGGAAGACTGCACATGAGAGTTCTACAATGGCTACTGTTTGCACAATGGTCGTTCCAACAGCTACCTCTGACACACGAAATTCTGATCATGAACACATGCAAATCACACCTAGTCTGGTGGCTTCAGACTTGCAACCTTTCCAGCGGAAGACCATTTGTGCTACCCACGCCGACAGCTACGGTGACCACGGACGCTTCCCTGATAGGGTGGGGGGGCATCTTTCAGGGACAGACAGTCCAAGGCGAATGGACCAATTTAGAGTACAATCTGCACATCAATGTTCTAGAGTTGAGGGCAGTGTTTCTAGCATTGCAACACTTTGCTCCCCTTCTTCCTCTAGGGACTATTGCAGTTCAGACGGACAACATGTCCGTAGTCTGGTACATAAAGAAACAAGGGGGAACCAAGTCTTATCAGCTATGCAGAGAGGCCATGAGAATTTGGCAATGGGCGGAGTCCACGGGTCGCTTTCTGATCGCAACGCATATCCCGGGGTCATCCAACGTCATAGCCGACAGGCTGAGCAGAGCAATACTGCTGCCTCACGAGTGGTCCCTCAAACAGTCAGTTGCGAAGAAGATTTTTCGCAAGTGGGGCCAGCCTTCCTGCGACCTCTTTGCGTCTCCAATGAACGCCAAATGCAGGAGCTACTTTGCCCTATTACCCCCTCCAGGGGAAGTCCCCAAGGATGCGCTGATTCATGATTGGCCCCCGGGTCTCCTATACGCTTTTCCTCCTTTCCCCCTGATTGCAAAGTTTCTGCAGAAAGCCAACAACCTGCAAAGGACGATAATCCTCATTGCCCCATTCTGGCCTCGTCAAATTTGGTTCCCCTTTCTTCTGGCACACCGCATTCGGGGACCTTGGATCCTGGACCCAGAGCCAGATCTACTGACTCACTCGTCAGGGGTTCCCCACCCCTCGCTCTGGTCTCTCCATCTAGCAGCTTGGCTGCTCCGTTCCTTCTTAGCCAGGTCTGATCTTCTCTCACCTGCAGTTCAGAATATACTAGTGGCTTCTCATAAAGCTTCCACTACAAAGACCTACACTAGTAAATGGAAGCGTTTTGTATTCTGGGCAAATTTACAGCACTTGGACCCTGTCATAGCTCCGTTAAATAAGATCTTGGAGTTTTTAACAGAATTGTTCCACCAAGGAGCGTCTCCTGCACTTTAAGAGTGCAATTGGCTGCCATTTCCAACTTTCATGTGGAAGAATGTGGGGCACCTATTATGGCTCACAGACTTTGTAAGGCCTTTTTAAAAGGGTCTTTCCATATTAGACCACCAGTTAGAACTCCTACATCGCCTTGGAATCTAAACCTTTTATTATCTAATTTGATGTTACCCCCTTTTGAGCCAGCCTCCTCTTGTCCATTGAAGTATTTGTCATGGAAGACCCTCTTCTTGGTAGCCATTACATCCGCTAGGTGAGTATCTGAGCTTCAGGCTCTTTCCATTAAACACCCTTATTTGATTTTTCACTCGGACAGAGTATCTCTTCGCACTAATCCATCCTTTCTCCCCAAAGTTTGCTCTATTAATAACATTAATCAATCCATTGAATTACCTACCATTTTCAAAAATCACTCCAATAAATTGGAGTATATGTTACACAAGTTGGATGTCCATAGACAACTTAGATTTTACTTGGATAGAACAAAGGATCACAGGAAATCTGATCAACTTTTTGTAGCTTTTGCTGACAGCAGGAAAGGTATAGCGGTTACTAAACAAACCCTTTCCAAATGGCTAACTGATTGCATTATATTCGTTTATGATTCTTCAAATCAAACTTTATCTGTCAAACCCAAGGGACACTCTACAAGATCAGTCTCTACATCCCTGGCTCATGCAGCTCGCCTACCATTAGACACTATTTGTGCAGCTGCTACTTGGTCTAAACCACATACATTCATCTCTCATTACAAAGTAGACAGGGTTTCTAGGGACAGGGCAACCTTTGGTTCCACTGTGCTCAAGAACGTTCTCCCGTGAGTTCCTTAGGAACATGGAGCTAGGACATTACCCAGGTGTAAGAACAAACGCGAGATTGAACACTCTCACATTTAGAAGTTATGTCCTTACCATAACGCTCCATGTGGAGTGTTCATCTGACTTTGTTCTTACAAACATCACCTCCACCCTCATGAAGAACGTTCAGTTTGGTGCCGTCTGGGTTATTCTGCTTCTGCATTCACAGTTGTTGTAAATATATGGATGGATGTACATAGGTATATATGTAGATATAAGTGTTCTTGCATTTATGTAAATAGCTTTTAATCCTCCTTATAATTCAAAAGTAAAATTTTGAAGAATTGATATTATGACTTACACAGTAATCAAAATAGTGTGTTCATTCTCTCTGACTGCTGGTTATGAAAGACAAACTAAGATCTGAGAGAACAAAGGCAGAGGTTAAAGCAGATTGTGGGAGTTAGGTTGGGGTACATCTGATTATCGGATGCAGTGTTGAGACAATTAGGGATGGCAGGTTTTATTATAAGCTGCTGTATGACCCCAGGTGGAATTTAAGAACAAGATTGATAGAACACTCCACATGGAACATTATGGTAAGGACATAACTTCTAATTTCTCCCCCTGGAAGACCTATAGTGTCTGGTAGGGGATCTTTAACCGAGTCAGTTTCTATGTATTTAGAACATCAACTCAAGCCCTTGCTAGGATTGGTTAGAGCTAGGCTGAAAGATACAAATGAATTTTTGAGATTAATGAATGACCTACAAGTTCCTGTTAATCCATATTTATGTAGCCTTGACGTTCAATCCCTATATACTAGTGTTCCGCATATAGAAGGCTTTGCTCTTAGATACTGGCTTAAGGAAGTTGGTGAATATTCTACAGAACATTGTGAGTTTCTTGTTACTTTAGTGAATTTGGTCTTGGAACATATTCTATTTTGGAAAGGAATGTTACCTACAGATCAAAGGTACAGCGGTGGGGACTGTATTTGCCCCTATTTATGCAGATCTTTTTGTGGGCTTTATTGAATGTGGTTTGATTTATGATGATGGGAATCCCTTTAAGGAACATCTGATCATGTGGTGTCATTTTTTGAACGATTGCTGGGGGGTGTGGACAGGGTCCATGGAAAGATGGCGTGATTTTGTTAAGTATTTGAACTCTAATGAGTTTGAATTGAAATTTGTGGATAAAATAGAGCAATTTACTATCGATTTCTTGGATGTGGATGTCACTAAGGCATTGGATGGGACTATGATTACTAGTCTCTATAGAAAACCATTTACCAAGAATGCTCTATTGGAGGCCAGCAGTTGCAACCCTAGGCATATGTTTACCAATATACCCACAGCCGAGTTCCAAAGATTATGACAGATTTGTAGTAATAATGATGATTATGAAGCTCAAAAAAATGAGAGACAGATTTATAAAGAGGGGCTATAATAGGTCACACATTATGTCTGTAAGCCGTAGGGCAAAATACGACTCGCAGTAAATCTCGGAACGGGCTTTAACATGGGTCGAGATGGGGGTGCGATTCTTACTTCGACAATGTCAGGTTCGACATTGTCGCTGTTCGGCCTCCAGACTTCAACTGAAGTGGGTTCGACTGAACCCACTTCGACCTTCTGATTGTCACCCATATATATATATATATATATATATATATATATATATATATATATATATATATATATATATATATATATATGTGTGTGTGTGTGTAATTGTGTAATATATATATATATATATATATATATATATATATATATATATATATATATATACTACACACACACACACACACACACACATACACAC
Source organism: Protopterus annectens (assembly GCF_019279795.1). Lineage (NCBI taxonomy): Eukaryota > Metazoa > Chordata > Ceratodontiformes > Protopteridae > Protopterus > Protopterus annectens. Next base: position 1,318,422,810 of record NC_056728.1, on the reverse strand, counting down.
ACACACACACACACACACACACACACACACACACACACACACACACACACACACACACACACACAGTATCTATATACATATATATATATATATATATATGTGTGTGTGTGTGTGTGTGTGTGTGTGTGTGTGTGTGTGTAGACTGCGTGGTGGTGCTGCAGTAGCATTGTCGCCTCACAGTAAGACGTTGTCCTGTTCGATTCTCAGCTAGAGCGTCTTCTGTGTGGAGACATGCGTGAATGGGCATACCTTCGTTGAAGGTTGTGCATCAGGCCGCAACTCAGCACGTAAAAATCTACTGCCAATCATTAGCGGAGTGGAGTTCCACTGTGCGCATCCCTAACCGAAAAGCCGAAGACACAACAACAACTTATATATATAAGTGTGTGTGTGTGTGTGTGTGTGTATCTATAGCTATATCTATCTATCTATATATACTTATATATATATATATATATATATATATATATATATATAGCTAAATAGATATCTCTATATATATATATATATATATATATATATATATATATATATATATGCATAAATAGATATAGCTATATATATATATATATATATATGTATATATATATAGATAGATGTATATATAGATCGATATAGATATAGATACACACACACTCACACACACACACACACACACACACACACACACACACACACACACACACACACACATACCCTGTCGGGCATTATTCTGTGCTTACATGATACTTGGGCAGGAAACCGTGACAAAAAATGGAATCAGATGAACACAGCAATATCATATACAATCTAGACCATGGACTATGCATAAAAGCTGTAAAAATATGTAAAGTACTGTGGCATTTAACTTGATGATGATCATGACAGCATTTAGCAAGTAAATTGCCAAAATAAATCTTTTACTACCAACAAGTTCTTCCAGAATGATACAATTAAATCTAAAGTCTATTTAAATGTGCTTAGAGTTTAATAAGTTTTGATGAACCTCTAAGTGTATTGTTATCAAAAGTGCTCAACTTTTTGTTAAATCATTTCTCTGTTAATGTGGTAGTGGTCTATTGTTTTAGTTGTTGAATAATAGTACAGAGAAAAGATAAATGGGAAAAAAGGGAGTGGTGAAATATAGAGGGGATATAAGTTAACAAAAGAGAAAGTTGTGGAAATGGTAAGCAGGAAGAGAGGATATTATGAAGTAAATAAAGGGGTTAAATGGGGAAAGCATGCATGGTACTATTATCCCCTATTAAATTTAGTAAGGTCACAAAAGAGGAAGGTAACTTAGTAGAGGAACATAATTGGGTAAGGTGGGAGTTGTCAGAGTACAGAGATGGTATTGGTGGTGGCCCTACCTGGGGAGAAAGAGGGAGTGGTTAGAACACCCACACAGTTATAGATCAATCTCACTAATAAATGTGTATATAAAAATATTGGTGAAGTTATTGGTAGGTAGACTGGAAATGGTCGTAGAGAAGCTGGTAGAGAGTTATCAGTTGGTTTTGTGAAAGGGTGAAAACTAGTGAATAACTGATGGACTTTTTAAATAAGAAATGAAGAATGGGAGCTATGGTCCTAAAAGGTATTACGTGGCATAAGGAATGCATCTGATTCAGTGGAGTGGGGTTTTTAAATATGAGATACTGCAGGCTGTGGTAAATGGAGAACATTATGTATATAGATTATGGTAATGCATGCCAAGCCTAAATTACAAATACTGACACATATGGGAGGGGAAGGATTCTGGAATTGTAGTGATGAGTAGATGGACAAGGCAAAGGTGCCTACTGTTACCAGGCTGTTCTTACTTGTTAAGAAAGCACTGGAAGATATAGTGGATATGGAGGAGGGTTGACAGTGAAGGAAGGGATGGTACCAGATGAGTGAGACTGTTAACTGCTTATTGATTTGAAGGCTCTGAAGAGATTTTTGAGAAAAGGTATGCAGTTTCAGAGATTTATGAAACCATTGAGGCTGAAATGTAAATGAGCTAAATGGTACAGGTGAGGATAGGAAGAGTAATACTTGAAGTAGAGAAGCATAAGAATGGTGAAAGTATGCATCTGTGCTTCATATTTTTCATTATATTCAACACAACTTGAAACATTCCTTCATTATACAGTTTCCCTATATACACTCTTCCTCACCTACTCATTGTCTTGAGTTTCCCTGCCATGATTTCTTTTTCTAATTTTAATTCTTATTTACCAATTTTAGTCTTTTTTCTTTTCTGTAGACTAAGCTAGTGTAGCTGTTATTATAGTTCCTTTTTATTTCCTCCTCTGGTGGGTGCATATAGTTTTGAGAATACTGAAATGGAACATTGTATTTTACCTATTAAAGCACTAACATTAGCATTTGCAGTTAGAAATATAAAGTAAGTAGACCCATCAGATATACTTTTTGGGCATTTTTCTCTTCAGTGACTTGTGTGATTATTTTCCTCATCCTTGACTTGGTACACACACACACACACACACACACACACACACACACACACACACACACACACACACACACACACACACACACACACACACACACACACACACACACACACACACACACACACACAGGTCTGTCTTAGTTCTTCGAAAGTTCACTTCAGTGAACCTCTGTTCATCGAACAGAAAACATCAAACATTCACTTCATCGAATGTTCACTTCACTGAATGTGTTACATGGGGAAAGTAACTACTTACCCAACATTTCCCAGTAACATACCGGAGTATTTTAAACCCACCCAGGTGAAGGGCTGCACCCCCACACCCCCAACTATATATACCAACTCCAATATCGCACTACAGTGGGGAAAGGGGAAAATTTCCTTACGTTGTCAACTAGTTCCTTTCGCTATGTAAATCCTTCGCTGATGTGAACGTTCGCTGAAGTGAACATTTGATGAGTTTTGTTTGATGAATGGAGGTTTGCTGAAGTGAACCTTCAATGAACTAATATAGACCACACACACACACACACACACACACACACACACACACACACACACACACACACACACACACACACACACACACACACACAGTAAATCCTTTTTAAGATTCATTTTCTTACATATAGTATCTCTTTAAAGGGATAACTTGCCTTTTCAATGCATCAAAAAGTCTTCCTTTCTTGCCTCGATTGCAATTTTTTTGATCTCATATAGCATCTAAACAATTAGTTATAAGGGACATTGAGAGAGGTCTGGGATGGCAGCTCATGTATAAACAAACCAACAAACCAACCAACCAACTAATCAATAAAGAAACAATTTGCCCACTAACCTTCATTCATTATGTTTTATTCTGAGAATTATGGAACTTTCTGAAAAAGTCAGCTATTGCTGTGAATGTGCATAAGTGAAATAGAGATATTAATATAATGAAATAATTTTCTTAAAATATGTACACCTCCCTTCTAGATGATACCATATTTCCCCAAATAAGACCAGGTCTTATACTTTTTCCCCTGCCGAAATACACATTAGAGCTTATTATCAGGGGATGCCTTATTTACCCCCCCCGTACAACAATCTGCATTTATTCATTTATTCATGCACAAAAATCGAGATTTGTTCATGTACACAAATCGACATTTTTTCATGTACACAAATTGACATTTATTTGGTACTTTTCCATTATTGGCAACAGTTCTAGGTAACGCATTAACAGTTGTGTGAGAATTCTACATAAACAGTGCAACAAACATTTCAACTACAGAATATCTACACCTTGGCTTTCACACTGCAATATTTCTTGCTTAACAGAAAGTGCAGAAAAATCTCAATTCATGTGTAGTGGAGAAGGGGAATAAAACAGGTGAATAACTGCCACTTTTTGAGCACTTTATTCCTTACCCAAACCGTAAGAGAAGAATGATGGAAAGTCATAAAAATGAAGTCTGGGAACTAGTGGCCTTACTTTATAATTACCCCTTGATAATGAAACGTTACCTTAATACAATAAAGTCAAAAAACTGACAAGAGCTTGCTGGCAGCTGAAAGCAGAAGCAATCCATTCTGTTGCCCCGATAACGGAAAAGTTATTCAAATACAGTCATGTCATCTTCTTCTGGAACATTGTCATAAGTCTCCAGCCCCTGAATTCTGGCCTGAATTTCTTGCAACTCCATTTCCTGTAGAAACATTGGCCCCAATCTGTCATGCCTAGCAATAGAGTTCTCCTTAAATGGGCACTGATTGTCCATGTAGCCTGCTCGTAGTGCATTGGCAACACAGCTGTCATTGATTTTATCCCATGAATTCTTCACCCAAGTCATGACCTCTTGCAGGCTAGGCTTCACAAAGTTTTCATGCTGATTTCTCTCCATTCCATTTTCAATGTAGTCATTGAATTCCATGTGCAAGTGGTCCTTGAATGGCTTGTTTATTGCAATATCAAGAGACTGGAGATAGGCAGTCATTCCTGTGGGAATCATTATTTGATCTATTCTTCTCTGTGCAAGGAATTTCTTCATGTCTTTAGCACGGTGAGTGCTGGCTGAATCCCAGACTAGCAGACCTCTTTTGCCACCTCGCAAAACAAGTGGCAGCATTACACTGACCCACTTTCTTATAACTGCTTGTGTGCACCAGGCTTTTTCAGTTTCAAGAATGTAAATGCCTGAAACATGTTCAATATTATCTTTCTTGCCCTTACTAATGATTAGAGGTGGGGTTTTCTTTCCATCTAGATGAATTGCCAAAATACAGGTAACGTGCACTTTTGTAACCAGTGGAGAGAATGTAGATTGATGAGGCACCCCTCTGATCAATTGTTGTTTGAGATCTTTGGACCATAAACACTGCAGTTTCATCCATAGCAATCATGTTGGAGAGTTGGTATTTAGAAAAGTCGATGCCATCAACAAAGGACTTGAATGCAAGTGCACGTTTAATAACTTCAGTATCTTCCAGCTTGAACAGTGTTGATGATCTTCTTAGAGACAGTTTATGTCGCTGAAGGAAGCCATTCAGCCAATGTTGTGATTCTTTGAATTCTTCTGGGGATATTTCTAACTGTGGTGCCATTGCAAGGGCAAATGCTTGAATATCAGCCCTGCGCACAACCAAAGCCTTTGCTCTCCTGTTAGCAATTCATTTACAGATGATGTCTTCCAGCTCAGGAAATAATGGTTGCTGACCTGATCCACACTTGCACTTTTTAGCATTTCCCTCGTCTGCCTGTTGACTGAGGTTATCGTATGCTGCTCACCATTTTCGGACTATTCAGAGATCCAACTTCTTCTCTTTGGAGAAAGCCATCAGATTATTTTCCCGAGAGTCCTCCATGATTCCTTTCTTGTACTTGATGGAATAGCTCTTTCTTTTTGCACTCATCTTGTCAGGGGGTGGTTAATTGAAGACTTACGAGACAGGAGTGGCAACACAAAATGGCGACGGTTAAGAAGACACAACCACACCCGTTCGTTATCAAGTGCGCACGTTTTACGTGCGTTGTTTGTACTTTGACCAATGAAAGTACACTTGCCAGTGTTTATGGGCTAAGGATCTCAACCGTCAAGTGTGAGTGAGGATTAGAATTACAGTAAGAATCGTGGAGGACTCCCGGGGAAAGAATGTTATGACTTTCTGCAAAGAGAAGAAGTTGGGTGTCTGAATGGTCCGAAAATGGTGAACAGAGTATGATAAACTTAGTCAACAGATGTCAATAATATTATTATTTTATAATTCAACACGTCCGTCATGTGTTGTTGACGATCTTAACTGGGGCTTATTTTTGGGGTAGGGCTTATATCATGACTACCCTGGAAAACCATGCTAGGCCTTATTCTCTGGTTAGGTCTTATTTACGGAGAAATACGGTAAAATCATCAGTGTACCTTTGGCAGAGACTTAAGTCCTGTGAGTATAGATATAAAGTTTTGTCGAACATGTACAGTTTTTCAAATACAGATATTATATAGTGAGTGAAGAGGCAATCTCTGTTGCCACTGTGACTTCACATGCCTGATGTATTATCTTATCCTGGAAGGAGAAAAAAATTTATTAAAAATTTTGCTAAGAAAAGTAAACAAATGTATGCATTCCTTACTGACACTTGAGATCCCATACAGAAATTGTGAAGCCTCAGTTGTCCAATTTTTTGTTGAATGCTAAGATATAAGCTATAAATGTTGACTGTTACTGAACTACTACTTATGTTTTTTTACCAACAGTAATATTGAGGATCTGTAAGTGTGGTTAGTATTTATTGTATATTATTATCCATTAATTATCAGACTAGGGCGGCCCAGGTTTTTTCTATATTTCTGTTGTGGTAAATTTGGAATAGATATTATGGAATACTAAGCTACAGTGTGGATACAGCTTTTCTTAGTGGAGTCACACATTTGAAAAAACGTGAAGCCTGATCAGAAAAACAGTGTTTGAGAGAGAGTGATGAGAATAATGTAGGCTCAGAAGAATTGGGATAATTGTAATGTTTTGAATTGGCAGGAGGCTGAGTGGCTTGACCCTGGAGGAAGGTTGTTTAGTCCCTGTGTTCTTCTTCTGTCTAGTAGAAAAAATGAGAAAAAAAAAACTATAAAAGTGAAGGCATAAGAATAGCTAGTGGTAAGAAATGATGTTGACAAATTGATGGTTGTCAGGAAAATTGTAGAGACTCATTGTGGAACAAAAGTAGACAATCATTCAAATGCTAATGGAGATATTACAGGATACTGGGAGCATAAAAAGAGTAAGAGGATGTAAAAAATATTAGATAATAAGATGGTGCAGCAGAAGCTTTCATATGTGAATACGTGGTTCAAATACAGAAAGTGGAAGGTGACATAAAAAGACTGAAGTGGAAACTAGATGAAATGGAATATAGTGCAAGAGGAGAAAATGTTCTGTTTAATGGAATCTGTTGTGGCTAAGCTTCTGGTGTCACAGAAGGAAAACATCTACAGGTGGAGAGAATACACAGGATTATTAGGCTGAGAAGACCAGATGCAAACCCAGGATATGTGCTCTGCAAATTCCACAAGTTTAGAACAAACAAGTGGATCCTAAACGTAGCTTGAAGGAAAAAATAATAATACAGGTGTAAAACCAGCAAAGGTTACACCTCTTTTCTCTGTAGAACTTTGAAAGATGACATATGAAAAATGCAGAGCAAAAGCATTAATAAACAGAGGAAGAAACACAACTACAATGGAAAAGCCACACACACAAAAAAATCTGCAAAGTGAAGAGAAACCAGAAAGAGAATATAAAAAAAAAATAAAAAAAGAAAAGAAAAGAAAAGAAAAAGTGGTAGTCAAAGAATAGGATAAAAAGACTGCTAGACAGGTTTAAGTACTGAATCTTTATCTTTGTAATCTGTAACCATTATAAATTTTATTAGCATGAAAAGTGAACAATAAGAGTTATTGCACAGTCCCGGCAGAAAGGAACAATGGCTGCAACACTGTAATATGCAGCAATCTATAACCTTTACAGCACTTGAATTCAAAAACATAATGCACAATAAAATACTGCCATATTTAGAAGAAGGAAATAACTTGCAAAAGTGACAACAAGGTAACCTAAAAATAAAAAGCAAGTAATGCTATTGGGAACTTCACAGCTCATGGTAGAGGAACTCTTTGTAGAATGAATAAGAAAAGTAATACTGTATTTGAAAGAAATGTTGGCTATTGTTTTTAAGCAAATGTGTTGCCATGATAATAGGGTAGAAAATATATGTATTATCTAAGGCGAATGGGGGTGAAGTAAAATTGCAAATATACTGTTATGATAGAGAAGCACTGGACAGTTTTGACAGCTATAAGAACTTTAAGATCATATGACCTTATCTTACTTTGGTGGTGTACAGGGAGATAAAGCCCCGACTACAGCCCATGTGACTTGAGTTTGGCTGTTAGCTTGGGAGCTTGAAGATGCAGACCTGGAGGATGAGTATGCCCATCCTGTGGGCAGGAAAGAGTTGGGCAGTCTCAAGACGGACTCACTTGGTTTGATTTACTTGGTAAAGACCAGGAAACTTTGATCTCCTTGCTATCAATGAATGTTGTCAGAGCAAGTACAGAGGAGGTGAAAGGGTTTGGTAAACCCAACAATAGAGGAAGGGCACCGAGACCAACTGATGGTCAGTTATAAAGGAGCCAAAATAGCTAAAAAATCATATGAACTTGACATAAAACAGATACTGTGCAGTTTCGGTAGAATAAGGAAATGTCTGCATCATGCAAACACAGCAAAGGTTTTATAACATGGACTCAAAATATAACAAATAAAAGTACTGTGGTGTTTAAAAAGAGGGGAAATGGTATCTAAAAGTGATGATTAGGAGGAAACCAATGCTTCAAGGGACATCAGAACTTACAGAATGCAAATTCAAGCTATAGTGAATCAAAGAAGCAATACTTTTTTAAGATGGCCATTTAGTCATTGTTTTCTAATCAAAACTATTAGTCATGATAGCAGAGAGAAAATAAATAAATAGTTAAAGAGTATGCTGGGTGAGGAAACTAACATTAATGATGGTTTGACAGGAAGGAAAAGGCTGAAGTAATGTTAATATAAACTGTTCATACTGAAGATGTCAAAGAAATGTGAATCTCAAGGAAGAGAGGTGATATATTTAAGAAGCTTGGGACATGTGAAAAACAAAGGTGGGAAGGACCTGGAGAAGAAGATGATATTATGAAGTGGTAGAACAAGAGAATAACTTTATAAGAAGGACTCTTTTATCAGTGATACATATGAGGGAATATTCCCTGATCTAGGGACTGTATCCTGGAAGTGAACTCAAACAGTGCTGTAGGAAGTGATGTAATTCCAGCTGAATTGTTTAAATTCTTGAAAAATGATGCTTTTAAAATATTGCTCAGAATTTGGAGCATGTTTTGAAAATACAGCAATAGCCATTGGATGGGGCAGTGCTAATTTATATTCCAATTTAAAAAGGACAATAATAAAGACTGTTCAAATTATCCAGCAGTTGCACTCATATCTTTCAACTTGTAGACATTGAAAATAGGTACAAATACCCTTGAAATGTAGGGAAATCCAGCTAAGAATGTGGATGTATATTTAGCATAAGATTTAAATACCAAATTTCACAAAACTCTTCCCACTTCTAGTAGAAATGTTGGATACTACTCAGAAATGTGTCTACTACAAACACTTGCACTCTGTATACCTGCCATACACCTGCTTGGTGCCACCTGCTCAGATAGGCAAGTGCTCAGTCTCCCGTAACAATTTATGTTCCATAGGCTTCCCAGAAAACTGCTCCTTAACCCTAAAACTCGCTTCCTTATCCCTCACCTTAAAAATGCAACCCACGACCCTAAACCTAAAACTCCATTCATGCTTCCTAACCCTAAAACCCCCTTACTGCTCCCTAAACCTAAAACTCCCTTTCCACTCCTTAACGCTAAAATTGCCCTCCTGCTCGCTCCCTTCAGCTGCTTGCCTGATCTCATATTCAAATTCGAACATGAGCAATACTTCTTCCTGACAGCTGCTTCCCATAACTCATATTCGAATTTGAGCATGAGCTGTAGCCTACATAAGCTACAAGCTACAAGAAACTTAAGACCTTGGCTTTGAGACAGTGTTTTTTGAGCAGGGACTTGAGCACCTATAGTGAATTCCTTAGAAACAGTAATGTATCTAGGGCAGGGTGAAGGGCCAGTCACCTGGGTGCTGTCTGTCTTGTCCAAGGCACAATTCAAGTATGTACTAAAAAAAAAAAAAAAAAAAAAAAAAATTTATATATATATATATGTATGTATGTACATATATATATATATATATATATATATATATATATATATATATATATATAGGGTACCTGTCAAATCTTTGAACGCTCAAAATTTCAAACGTTACATGGTTGAGACCAAACATTCGAAATTTTGAGTGCTCAAAGTTAGACTTTCAACGGCACTGTATGGTGCTGATAGGGAGAATTTCCCTTTTCTGCACTGAAGTGCTGTCTCAGAGTTGGTATATTTAAGTAGGGGGGTGTGGGCAATCAGAATAGCCATATAGCTGAAACACCTGCTGTTCATATGGGGTAATTTGCATATATCCCATGTGCCTCTGTTATAGGCGGTTTGGGAGGTCACTCACTGGAAGTTCTAGCTTGTCTAAAGTTTTCATTTAGTTTTTTCTGATTGGTTTTTCAGTGTGACCTTCTAACTCTTTGTTTTAATTTATTTGGGATATTTTGCAGTCACCCTAATGATAATGGACATCAGCTGGGTATAACAACCCTGTGTTTCTTATGCTTAGTCAAACACTCTGCTTATGCTATGTTGATGAGGTCATAACAAGGCTGAAATATGCATATCTATAGCTAGTTGGGTTTGGCTTTATTGGTTTGAAATTGTCTACTAAAACAACTTCAAATATAAAAGTCATGGGCAATCTGAATCACTATATAGCTGAAATGCCTGATGTTCATAGGGGTCCTTTGCATATATCCCATGTGCCTCTGTTACAGGAAGTTTGGGAGGTCACTCATTGGAAGTTTTACATTGTCTGGGGTTTTCATTTAGTTTTTTTCTGATTGGTTTTTCAGTGTGACCTTCTAACTCTTTGTTTAAATTTGTTATTTGGGATGTTTTGCAGTCACCCTAATGATAATGGACATCAGATGGGTATAACAACCCTGTGTTTCTTAGGCTTAGTTAAACACTCTGTTTATGCTATGCTGAAGATGTTGTAATAAGGCTGAAATATGCATATCCATTGCTAGTGGGGTTTGACTTTATTGGCCTGAAATTGTCCATTAAAATGACTTCAAATGTAAAAGTCATGTGCAATCAGAATCGCCATATAGCTGAAACACTTGATGTTCATAGTGGTCATTTGCATATATCCCATGTGCCTCTGTTACAGGAGGTTACTCATTGCAAGTTCTAGCTTTTCGGGAGTTTTCATTTAGTTTTTTCTGATTGGTTTTTCAGTGTGACCTTCTAACTCTTTGTTTTAATCCTGAAGACTTGGAACAGTGATTTTTTTTCCCTAGGGAAAAGATCGCTGTTCCACAAAAAAATTAAATAAATAAATAAAATCTTCAAAACATTACATAAAATGGGGGGCTTCACCCCCACACCCCCCTACTTAAATATACCAACTCTGAGATCGCACTACAGTGAGGAAAATGGCAAAGTACTGGAGGAGGCCAAGGGATTTCTTTCCCAGGGAAAGAAATCACTTATATGCCGTTTCGCTATTTTGCTGTTTCGTTCTTTCAAGTTCGATCAAGACTTATTCGAAGGATTGCATCTTCAATTATATAATAGGAACCCGGCAAATAGATTATATAAGTTGTTTTTTAAACAAGAAACATCTTTATTAAATTATCATGTGTGACATAGGCAATCATACATTTATAAAAAGGAAAACAAAATGTAGACATACTTTTACTTGCAAACCTTATACGTACATCACAAACCATATTGACATAATTATAGTTGCAAACATTATACATACATCACTTATCTATTTAGTCAAACATTACATAGCTCATTTAAATCCTGCCTTCTTTTAAACCTCATTCCTCCTGTGCATGTATTATCCCACAATTCCCATTTTTTCCAATGCAATTTACTTCTACCCTTTTCTAAAGATCCCAATTCCAGTTGTCTTATCTGTTAATATATTCACTACTTCTAGTACAATTGATTTAGATTTTGATTTCCATTTCCTAGTAATTGCTTTTTGTCAGCCACCATAATTAGACTCAACAAGACCTAGCTATGTCTAGGCCATTCATATTCCGTATCATAGTTCAAAAAAATAATTTCCTTAGTTACACCAATTTGCTCATCCAGTATATATGACAGAGTAGTCTGCAGAGAATCTTTAAATTCTGCCTACTTATTACACTCCCAGAAAATATGTTCCCAGTTACCTTTTTCTTGAGAGACTGGTTCATAGATTAGTACCTGGCTAACTGCTCTTGTGGGCCATTTTAATCCTAGACAATTACCATGTGTGAGAATCAAACCTTGCACCTTGTGTCTGTAAGGCAAATGCCTTAACCATTATGGCAACCTCCCACCATCTGCAGTCTACCTGAGGTAAAATTCTTCAGTGTCTACTTTGGGGTATAAAAATACCTATGTAAACACTTCCAAGCAAAGATCCTAAATTTTCTAGACTTTGTTGCATATTTGGGAGATATACATATATCCCCCATTGTTTCTTTGTGAATTGCGTATCCAGTCTCACTTCCCAATACTTTCTAACCTCCTCTGATTTTTTCTTAAAATTATCATGCAGTATTTTGTATGCTCTACTAATTATTCCTTTTTTAACAACAGCTTCTGTTCTAGATTCTACTAAAAACTCTACCTGTGCTGGTCTTTTGCTTAGGATCCCCTATTTCTTTCTTTTTGCCTATACTCTGATATCGATCCTTGATAGGGAAGGCAATCTCTGTCCTGCAGTCCAAATAAATTATTGGCTTCTTACCATTCTCTTGCCTTTCCTTCTCTAATTATTTTCTCCCAATACCTTGGTTCTTTTACAAGTTTTCCACAATAAATTCCATCCCTCTCTTGCCAGTTGACTGAATCCCTAATTAGAGACATCCCTATCAGCAGCATCTCCTTTCACCATTCTCGTATTGGCTTAGTTCTTAGAATACTTTCTGCTATATAATATTCTGCATGGTTATTGTTATTCTCTTTAATGATCTACATCTAAAATCCCAGTCTCTCCTTGATTCTTGAGCTTCCCCCTTGTTTCATCATCATCCCTTTCCACTTTGAGTTATAGGTTTCTGCTCATACTACTTATAGGAGCCTTAACTGTGTACCTCTGAAATACCCCTTCAGATTTGGTAATCCCACACCACCTTGGTCAATGGAAGAATCAACATACCTTACTTGATTCTTGCCATCTTCCCCTCAGATATAGTCTTTCAGCTTTTTATTAATTGCTACCCACAACTTCTCCCCTGGTAGATATAAATATGCCTGACCTATGTTTAAAACTAAAAGGACTAAAAACATTTTAACTGCTTGTATCTTATAGGTTCGTAGGTTCATAGTTTAGTACTAGGCTAACTGCCCCTGCAAGCCATTTTAAGCCTAGCCAGTTATCCCTTGTGAGACTCAAACCCTGCACCTTGTGTTTGTAAGGCAAACACCTTAGCCATTAAGCCACCCTCCCAACCACCCATATCCATATAACAGAGCTTCCAGTTTCTCAGTTTTTGTATTATCTTTTGTTTAGTCTCTTCCCAAGTATATTTAGCTGCCATACCAGAATCCTTTAATCCATACTCCTAAGTTCTTCATTTTATCATGCCCTCATAAATATGGATATTGCTAAACCAGTTTTGTGTGGGTGCATAATTTACAGCTATTGCCTTTGTTTTAGCTTCATTCATTTTGTATCCCAAAAAGATTTGAAACTAGCTCAAAATGTTCCACAACACTGAAATGTCCTTTTCTGGTTTTATCAGGTACAAAATAATATCATCTACAAACAGACCCAGCTTTTCTTGACTACCATATCAATTATATCCTTGAATTTCTGAGTCTCTTATTTTCTTTGACAATAATTCTAAATATAGTGCATATAACAAAGGGGAATGAGAATACCCTTGTTGGTTCCTCTGCTCAAACAGAAATTATCAGAGAGGAACCCGTCCACTTTAATTTTCATCTCTGATCCCTCATATATCCTCCTAATCAACCTTATAATTTTATCAGGGAATGCAAATGCTTCCATTGCCCTCCTCGTAAACTCCTAGCTTACTCTGTCAAATGCTTTCTCTGCATCAAGACCCAATAACAACAGTGGTAGTTTCTTAGATTCAGCTTCCCACTGGATCATCAGTGTTCTTTTAATGTTGTCAAATGTTTGCTTCCCCTTCACAAAACCACACTGATCCATGTCTATGAATTCTGGCATCACATTTGCCATGCTTTTAACCATTATAAACATAAACACTTTATAATCATGGTTTAGGATTGAACTGGGCCTGTATGAAGCTGGATCTGATGGGTCTTTACCCTCTTTAGGCATTGCAGCCACCACCGCTTTCTTCCAGGAAGTTGGTGCTTCTCCTCCTCTTAAAATACTGTTAAACAAAGCCCTCCAGATCTTTATCAGTTTTTTCCCTCCTAGCTTCCAAACTTCCACAGGAATACTATATATTCCTGGGGACTTTCCTGTTGATTGGTTATGCATCACCATTTTTATCTCATCTCCTCCTATCCCAACTATTAGTAACTGAGCCTCATCTATCTCTAACCTTTGCATATTTAATACTTACATAAACATTTCCAGTTGTACCTTTTCTTGATCTCCATGTTTCTCTGCTTTATACAGACTTTCATAAAATTTTCAAAATATTTTTACTACCTCTACTGGATCTTTTGTTATTTTCCTTGCTTGGTGGCTACCTTACTTTCTGTTGCCTGAGTAATTGTGCTAAATTTTTTTGTGCTCTGGTATTATTATCAAAAACAGTTGCTTAACAGCAATCTTTCCAAACTCATGCATATTACTGAGGTAATCCTTTATTTTCTGCGTAGCATTCTGCAATTGCTCCTCTTCTTGTTCTGTGAGATTTCCCATGTTCTGCAATACTTTAACATTTGTCAGTCCCTCTAAATAATTCTTCTTGCTTCTTAACCATATCTCTTTTTCTTTTATTTCCACACTATGTTTAAACTGTGTGAACAGGATCCTAGACGTACCACCATGGACAATCCACTGTAATTCAGGATGCCAAACATTTAGAAACAATGCACAAAGTAAAAACTTTATTAGAACTTATTAAAACTGTTAGAAAGACTTAGGACACAAATACAGAGTCTAATAAACAAATCACTTTTAACCCTTTATTGAAGTTAAATCTTGAAATGAAATAGAGTACTGGTATTGGCCAGCCTGCAAACACTGAATTTTTTGAAGCAGTGTTTAGTGAAGTTGAGAATGCAACTTATCACCTGAAATGGCTATAATGGCAGAGCTTCCATCTGGAAGAATGCATGCACCATCAAGTTATACCGAGGGGCCTATGTATTAAATGTATGCCTAGCTATGGTAATACACTTCCAGAGTTGTTGGCATGGTGGCAAGCCATCAATATTGAAACTAGCTTCAGATATATTCGTCTGCTTATTGACTTCTTTAAACTTGAACAGGAGAAAATTGTAGAACTGATTAAGAAGAAACAACTTGAATTGGAGCAGTTGGACCTTTCGGAAGCTTGCATTAATAGATTAGAAACTTTACAATACAATTTGAATTTATATGACAGTAAGTTAAAGGAACAGAAGAGTCGGAAGTTAGTCCGAGATTTTCAGGACTTCAGAAAAGGACATCTTTTTGATTGGCCTAGAGAGAATAGAAACAATGCTGGGAATGGAAAGCCTTTAAATAGAAGCATGATTAATTCAATTACACAGAGTAATAAAACGAGGACTCCGCAATTGAATTTGGACCAAGGGAAAGGGAATGATGTTAATATAGTTGCTGATGACATAGCTACTACTTTGTGTGATATCACCAGTGAATCCAGTGGAAGAACAACTGTTTGTAGCACTAGTAAGAAGAATTATTCTCTGCCGTTGTAACAGGTACGAGACCAAAAGAAGGAGCAGTGCATGCCCTTATTTTTCAAAGTCTTCCGATTTTTATCAAGCACAATCAAACCAGAACACACAGATCATTGAGTCAGGAGAGAAAGTGGAAGAAAGTGACCATGTAGATGAATCACACTCATCTCTAGTGGTCAACATATCAGGGTTTTCTCTGAGTAAAGAACAAACCCAAGTACTGAATAAAGATTTAACTTTCATACCCTCCCTTTGCTCAGGACCGAGTGAATTTGTTTTAGACATTAAGTATTTTGGAAGAAACATTACTTTAAAGAATATCTTTGGAAAGAATGAGATACAAGTCAAGTCTCTTTATAAGTAACCTAGCATTTTTGTACCTGTGAACCACTCAGCAGTGGACTTGTTTATTCATTTATGTGAAAACAAAGTAGCTGCTTTAAGGCTAGCACAGCAACAAACATTTTCACAATTTGAATTTCAGTGAAAGAAGAGCATTGCACCAGTTAGCTGAAAGGGATGACATTGTAATTAAACCAGCTGATAAGGGGGGAGCAATAGTTGTGATGAATTCTGTCCAATATCGAAGCAAGATGGAAGATTTTCTGAATGACTCTATGATATATAGAAAGG
The DNA here is from genome assembly GCF_019279795.1 of Protopterus annectens. Classification (NCBI taxonomy): domain Eukaryota; kingdom Metazoa; phylum Chordata; order Ceratodontiformes; family Protopteridae; genus Protopterus; species Protopterus annectens. Next base: position 1,318,406,640 of record NC_056728.1, on the reverse strand, counting down.
TGTCTAGAAAGGAGTTAGACAAGGTCATAAATGAAGTACGTGACACTCTCAATGAAATGCTCATGACTAGACAACTATCTAAAGAGTTGTATGATTTCTTTGAAGTAACTCACACTATGATACCATCTATAAGTGGTTTACCAAAGATTCATAAAAATAAAACAGACCCTCCTATGCATCCAGTTGTGTCAAGATGAGGGTGGATTACTGAACCTCTGTCTATATTCGTGGAGGAAGAGCTAAAGAAGCTCCTACCTAGGGCTACTACCGTTCTTAAGGACACTGCCAGTTTCTTGGAAAAACTATATCAGATGATGAATGGGATTGCTGATTTTTCTGACTTGTTACTAGTCACCATGGATATACGCAGTCTGTTCACTGTAATATCCAATCAATATGGTCTTGAAGCAATTAAACGATTTACACCTTTGACCCCTTTGAATAATGAATTGGTTTGTTTACTTCTAGACTTGGTTTTGGAGAATAATATTTTTGTTTATGGAAGTGATTTCTATTGGCAATACTGGGGGGTAGCCATGGGCACCCCCTGTGCCAATAGTTATTCCAATTTGGTTTTGGCCCAATGGGAGTCTGAGAATGTTTTGAATGCTGTAAATTCTTGGGACAAGAACTTGGTTTTCTATGACCATTTTGTATATGACATTTTTGTCATGTGGAAGGATGATGAAGAACAATTGTCTGGGTTTGTTGACTATCTTAATACCACCACTTCATTTTTAGAATTTAAAGTCAATGCATCTAAAGAAGAAATTGAATTCCTTGATGTAAAGATATGACTGGATCGTGGCATGGGTCTTGAAACCTCTATGCACAGGAAAGAAACATGGCAGAATCATTTCCTGCATAAAAGCAGTAAGCACCCAAGGTTTGTTTTTACTATTATTATGGAAAATCAAACTAATCAGCTATCGAGATTATGTAGGAATGATGTTGAATTCTTTTCAGAACACGAGAAACTAAAGTTTCATCTTAGCAACAAGGGTTATTCTGAAAAGGACAGGAATATGGATGTACACCTAATGAAAGAGTTAAGGAAAAAGGAAGGACATCCTTGTTACTCTGCAAGGGTGACACATATAGAAAATAAGAGAGATGCAAGAGGAGGCCATAACTATCAAACAATTGTATGTATGCTTACTTATAGTACTGATGCTCCGCAGTTATGCAATGTTATTAGAAAATACTGGCCGGTTCTTACGGAAGATGTAGGGCTGAAAAACATAGTAGGTGAAGTCCCAAGGTTTGTGTTCAAGAAGAGAAAGAACATTAAGAGATTACTATATGGCAAAGATGGCTTCCTCAAAGAATGTGGCAATAAAAGTAAAAAAGAAGGAACATTTAAATGTGGAAAATGTAAGGCTTGTCCCTTTATTGACACAGTAAATTCCTTTTGCCACCCTACAACAGGGCAGGTTTATTGTTTTAAGGACCATGTGACTTGCAATACTAAAAATCTCATTTATTTAGTTAGCTGTTCCAATTGCCCTGCTTATTATGTAGGGAAGACAAATCAACAATTTAAAAGAGGATTTTTATGTCACTTGCGAGATATACAGAATCAGGTTAAAAGTAATGCCTTGGCTACCCACATATTGATGTTTCCATCACATTCTTTTAAGTTTAAAGCTTTAGAATGGATATTTGAAGACAACAGAGGTAGCGATATCCAGAACAGAACAGAGATAGAGGAGATAAACTGGATTATTAATTTAAGAGCAGATCATGCTCCAGGTTTGAATGGGGTAGTGCCCCTGAAACCTGTTCTAAAAGAAAGATGTCCTTATAAGTAAGATCTATTGGCTGAGAATGGAGGCTTGACCTGAATTTATTAAATAATTTGATCACTTTCTGATTGGTTGGGAAGAAAGGTGTTGCCCTTCTAAACACATAACTTCATTTAATTTACAAAGAGAGAGCCTGATTAACTTGGATCTGAAGAAGGCTAAGGCTGAAAGCGCTTATCCTGATGATTTGTTTATTAGGCTCTGTATTTGCGTCCTAAATCTTTGTAAGCTCTAATAAAGTTTTTACTTCATGCATTGTTTTTAAGTATTTGGCATCCTGAATTACAATGGATTGTCCATGGTGGTACATCTAGGATCCTGTTCACGCATTTTGTTTTTTGCTCTGGACTACCTTCAGCATTTTTTCAGGTCTGTTTCATAACATACTATTTTTAAACTGCACTTTAATTTTTCCCACTCCCTACCTATATTTTCAGAAGAAATTTCTGCCTTCTCTAATAACTCCTAAATAATTTTCATTACCCATTCCTTAAATTCCTCTCTTTTCAACAGGTGGGAAAGTGCCAGTGTTTCATTTTTATTTCATTACCTTACATTTTTATTTTAGTTATTATTGGTGCATGATCTGAAATAGTTGCATGCATATTAAAAGTTTTAATTAAATGCACATGTTCCTGTGAAATGTAAGTTCTGTCTAACCTAGCCCAGATTTTGTATCTTGGGGAATAATATGTAAATTAAATCCAAACTCCTGCTACTGAATTCACATCTTCCATATTTTCATAAATGTCTTCAAAAATCTACCCTTCTTAGTTATATTTTGCCTTCTGGGCCCCCAGACACATCCTCTCTGCTGCAAATCAAATTCCAGTCACCACCTAAAAGTAATATTCCCTGCTGAAAACTGATTATTTCTCCCAGAATTTTCTTAAGCTCCATTATAGCAGTTTTAGGTGGAATATAAATACATGCCAGTGTAATCCTCCTCCCTTGTCAGTAGCTCCTTAGTGCTACATATCTACCATTATTATCTTTTTATCCTCTTCTATCACTACTGGAGCTCCTCTTGGAATTAATATAATTACTATTTTCCATTGCCTCAGGTATTCAGCTGAATAACCATCCTGAAAGCCTTTCTTTATCAATTTCACATGTTCAGTTTTTTCCAAATGTGTCTCCTGTAGCATAGCTATATGCACTCTACACTTTTTAATATAGTTTACTACTCTTTCTTTTTTGTATATATCTGTGCGGTCATTCAGGGTGGCCACAGTGGTGCAGCAGTTAGTGTTGTCGCCTCACAGCAAGAGGTTTTTCGGTTTGATCCTTGGCTGGGGTGCCTTCTATGCAGAGTCTGCATGTCCTCCCTGCGGTCGCGTGGGTTTCCACTAGGTGCTCTGGTTTCCTCCCACATCCCAAAGACATGCTGTAGGTGGATTGGACACTCTAAATTGGCCCCTAAGCATGAGTGCGTGTGTGTGTGCCTTCCGTGGAAGGTTGGGTGCCGGGCTGGCAACTCGACACTGTAAAACTGTACTGCCAATCATGAGCAGACAGGTGATTGGATGTGGCGACCCCTAACCGGGAAAAGCTGAAAGAAGATCTGTGAGGTCATTCACATTTAAATATACTATTGAAAGGGTCATTATGTTAAAAAGTTATTATTCTCACCTTTTATTTTAACAGCTCTTTTGTTAAGTATCTAGTGCCAGTTTTTGTGTTACATGCACACACTAATGTTTGGCAGTTGTTTCTTGTCATATCCATTTGAACTTATGTCACATCTTGCAAAACTTTTTGTTTTATTGAAACCCCTCAAACAAAAAAGCAAATACACCCCAAAAACCTATTAACTTAATATCAACACACAGAACTATGTAGATTTGAAATATTGAAGTTTTGCCTTCCTAATAGGAACAATTCCCCCAAATTGACAGCCACACTTACAGACTTGGGTTAACCTAAAAGAAAGGTTATTCGTGCTAAGATGCAAGGTACAGCCTGTGCTTATACTACGTGCTGTCTGGATTTGTCTTATTGGTCTCCCAGAAAGAGAAAACACTTGAATGCTTTCAGAAAACATTATCTCCTAGCCAGTGAAAGAAAGCCATTAAAAGAAAGACGTTTTCTGTTTTTATGGTTCTTTATCAGATTGTCTCAATGGAGACATGAGGACCAGATACAAAGTTACTTCTATAAGTATTTGTTTATTTGTCAGAGGAGAGCTTTATTATATTTAATGTTGTTTTTTTATTTTATTTGATTTGTCTTAAAATGTGTTAATAGCTAAAGCCAAGAGCCTTAATCCAGTCATTCCAAGAATGAGGAAAACGCACATCATTTTTTCTTGCATCATACTCTTTTGAACAGACTTTTCTTCTTCTTTTTTTTACATGGCAGTGCCTACATTTCTTAAAACTGAACAAGGAGAAACAGAAAAGAATGAAAAAATGGAGGCACCTGTTTACTTTAGTATCCCCATTACACTTAAAAATAACTGAGAAAACTTTATAGCATGCAGATATCATGCACTATACATATTACTGTTAAGAACAAAAGTTTGTTTTACTACAGTTAACTATTTCCTTCCTTTTTCCCTTCTCCTAAGTGTTAATCAAACATTAATTACATGAAGTAGGGCATATGATTTAGAGTCCACTACAAGTTTAACAAAGTCAAAAAACTCCTATATTAAAAGGTTTTCTTGTTCTGTAATGTTTCACAAATATAATGAATGCTTTATAATCCTGCATTTATTTGTCAGTTTCTGAGTTGCTGGTTTTATTCCTGTTTATCTCCATCTCCCATATCCAGTCTCTACTTCCTTTCCAACATACTCTTCATTCTTTTAGTCAACTATTTTGCTTTTTTCTGTCTCTCAAGCATTTTCCATTGAAACACTGAAAAAGGTTTCAGTGGCACAGCCATTCAATGGTCTTTATTACCAGAAGAACAACAAACAGAGTATCCCTCTGTTTCACAGCTCACTTTTTGTTGCATAAACTTTTGGGTTTCCTCCTTAGCATGCTCTGTATCAAAAAATGATTTTGTCCCTCCAGGAAAAAATATCTTGAAGACAGCAGTTTCAGTCTCATGCCTGCTTCTCAATTTTCCATGATTTGTGGAATAAATTTACTCTTCTTCTGCTTGGTGTAGAGTGAGTAATTATTTTCCACAAACACTCTACTGTCTCCCACATTTAGAACATTGTCCTTCTGCCACAGTTTTGTCAGAATCAACTGTTTCTACTGGTAGAATTGGATCTATACTATTAAAGATCTAGGTTGCTTTCTCATGGTCAAGTTTGGAGCATACAAACAATGTGCCCTTTAAATTAACAACTTCTGCTGTGGAATACCAGTTCAGTTGCTTATTTGTGTTTTCATAAAATTAATACAGTGTGTTCCTTCCAGATTCTCTGATACAGCAGAAAATCTCAGGTTTTCCCTGAGTGCTCTGTCCTCTAATTCTTTTATTTTTTGAAACTTCTCTTCTTGAGCAGTCTCATATTCAGCCAGTCTTTTCTTCATTTTGATCTCCAAATTTTTTGCAGTTTTATCACCTCATCTGAATATCTGTTTAACGTTTCTTCCATTTTATCCAGCCTTTTGTTATTTGAGTTGATGTACTCCATCAGTGTTTCATTTATTGTAATCAGGTTTGAGTACATTTGACTTATTTATTCCTCTATGTTATTTGTATCAAAGCTGGAGTTTGCACTGCTTTTCACTGAACAGCTGCAGTAAACTCTTCCCAGTCAGTGTTTTTTCCTCACCTTTTTGTGGTTGATTTTCTTTAGGTTCTCTACATTTGTCTTTAGCTGACATCCAGGCAATGCACTTACTATCCAGTTACTGCAATTTACCCACAAACATGAGTTCACTAAAGACTAAGTTTGGGTGATGTAGTTTGCATGTCCATTCCATAAGGCCATACTTCATCCTACACTGGGGTTGCAGGGAGAAGGTAGCTTTTGCTGTTAAATAAAAATATGAGAAACTGCAGGGTTCATCATGCATGAGGAACATAGTTATCTTTAGGCTTGGGTAAACTGTGAAATGGAAAAGGTAATGGGGAATAAATAAGCAAGCCACATTGATGGTAGTCCACTGAACACAGAAGGCATTATAAGAGACTTGTCCTTTATGGACAGACTCAAAAAACTCCAACTATTCTCTGTCTCATATCGCCTACTTAGAGGCGATATCTGCTTGACTTACAAAGCCATGTCTGACCCAGCTCTGTTAGAAATTCTACATCTAAAGAAATCCCAATCCCTCTGCACGACATGCTCCAGAGACCTCAAACTTATTATCACAATCAACAGAACATACTGGAGGGACAGGTTCATAACCCAGAGTCTGCTCATGCTATGGAATAGACTTCCCATACATGTCAAACAGAGCACCTCACTGGCCCTCTTCAAGAGAAATCTTTTTTTTTTACTCAATGATTTTTGATGAAATAACACAATAATTTAATACATTCATAACATTCAATAACTATTTACAGTATTTACATTCAGCCCAACAAAAAGGATTCAGATAAAAGCATTTGTAGTTAAATAATAAGTTAATATATAAACTATGATAGTTAGGAAGAGTTTGATTCCATCTGTAGGGTATCAATCAAATTCAAAACTTTCCTCCACAGGCTATTAACCAATGGCTTAGGAAAAGTTCTTAACTCTTTAGTTATTTTCTTCATTAGTATGCATTTCTTCAGTGATGATAGGAACTCCTCCATTGTGGGTGCTACATTAGAGTTACATCTTCTAGTTATACATTTTATGGTTATTGCTAACATTGTCCACAACAAATACAGGTAATCTTTCTTCATATTATTACTATTAACAACATTCAATAAAATTAAAGACTTTGTCAAAACAAATATATCAGTATAGATAGCTTGAAGAAATGTGTTAATCTCATTCCAATATGATTTAATATTAATACAGTCATAAAAAATATGAGACAGCATTAGTGGACAGATGACATCTCCAACATAACTTGCTGTTTGAAGGGTTCATTTTTGAGAGTTGCTCAGGTGTCAAAAAGGATCTGTGTAGAAATTTCCAATGAAATATCCTCCAGAATTGTGAGTAAGAAGTTAGTTTAACTGAAAAGAAAATGTTTGTTTTATCTTCCATTGATAATGATACTTGAAACCCTTTAGTTAGATATTGCCAGTAAGAATCTTTAGGAGTTATCTTATAGACAAAGTGTTATATAGACATGATAATTCATTCTTAACATTGATATTATTATATAGAATTCCAAAAACCCAGTTTATAATTTTGGTCCGGTTTTGAAGGATGAGTTATATATTATTCTACACAGATCCTTAGTGTATGCTGTGACACTCTGAAGAACCAACCAGTCATTAGGGGATAGGCCATAAGTTGACAATATACTTTGTGTGTTCAAAGCTTGTTGGTTTTCAATACATTGCAACCAACAAAATAGGTTATTAATTTCCCATAAACCAAAAATCTCTGTATGTCTTTTATCAGGTAAATCCCTTGTAATAGTAAATGGTATTAAAAATCTATGTCACAGTTTTATATCTAAAGTTGTGTTAATGAATTTTCTAAACACATCAAAAATATTGTTTATTAGTGTTAGTTTATTTAATTTTGTTGTACTATACTGTAAATTTAAACTTAAATAGTGCCATATCTTATCTTTGTCAGTTAGCAAAGCATTCGTTGATAATTTTCATTCATTAGTATAATGGAGTATAACTGTTTCCAGTTGGAAGAGTGTCTAGGATTTATCCAATTCATCACTATTTTAATTATAGATGCCTTTATATAAGTTTCAGTCGCTGGGACTTTTAACCCCCCTTGTTCCCATTTTCTGATATGATGAGAATATGCCAGTCTATTTCTTTTGGGGTACCATAGGAATTTCATCAGAGTTGAAGTGATTTCTTTAAGGATTTTCTTTCCTGGTGGAAGTATAAGGGCTTGTGCTATATATAATATTTTAGGTAACAAAACCATTTTTATCAATTGTAACCTATCATCAAATGTTATAAACAAATTATTCCATTTGCCTATTAATGTCTTGATTAAATCTATGACTTTAGCATAGTTAAGCTGTAAGGTTTCCTCTATATTCTTGCTTAGGACTATTCCTAAATAGTCTAGAGTTGAAACTTGGTTTCCAGTAATATGATTAACTGGAACCTGTATGTTCTTTTTTTTATTTAATAATAAATATTTTGATTTAGATTTGTTGAAGGAGAGTCCTGAGATTTGTTGGAAATTTGTTGTTACTATATCCACTTCACTTAACACTTCCTTAGAGTTGGGTAAGGTAAGTAAGACATCATCAGCAAACATCATTATTTCAGAAATATATTGGTCATATATATTCATACCTCTTATCTTTGGGTTATTATGTATTAAAATGGCAAGCATGTCTATGGCCAGAGCAAATAGGATAGGGGACATGGGACATCCTTGTCTAGTACCTCTAATAATTTGGATTGCTTAGTAAGTATATGGACCTAATTTGACATATGCTAGATTATTTTCATAGATTTTCTTTATCATTGTTATAAAAAGGGGGGGGGGGTCAAATAACTGTAAGACTTTAAATGAATAACTCCAATTTAAGGAGTCAAAGGCATTTTGAATATCTAGACCTATTATCAATGCTTCATGGTTTCCTCTATTGAGGTAATCTATCAGAGTTAATACTCTTTTAATATTATCCTGTGTATGCCTGTTATGTATGAAACAAGTTTGGTCTTCATTAAATATTTTAGATATGGGTATTTTCAATCTATTGACCATAATTGATATAAATAGTTTATAATCATTATTGAACAAAGAAATTGGTTTATATGAGTTGCAATGATTAGGGTCCTTATTCTCTTTCAATATAGGGGAAATTAGAGAATATCTCCAAAAAAGAGGAATATTTGCTAATGTTTGAACTTCGAGAAAGGTTTTATGTAGGAGAGAGATTATAGAAGAAGGGAATAATCTATAAATTTCTATAATTAAGCCATCTATTCCAGGTGCTTTATTAGACTTACTTCCTTTAATCCCATCTATAATTTCTTTTTGAGAAATAGGTTTATGTAGATCTAACTTAAGTTCCTCAGGGATTCTTGTTATGTTGGGAACTATATTCTCTAACTTCTCACATTCATTTGTACTTATTTTATCTTTATGATGCTCTACATAATGATAATTAAAAGCCTCCAGAATGTCCCCTATGCCCGAGACTTTTTTCTTTTCCCTTCATGAAAGATACTATCAATGTTATTAATTTTTGATTGTATCTTAACTTTCATAGATAGGTTATGAAGATGCTTAGGAGAAGTAGCATAAGAATTTAATTTCACTTTTTCCATAGCTAAGTTAGTTTTATGGGATAATATTTAATTGTATTTCTTATTTGTTTCTTCTATTTTCCTCTTATTATCTGCAACAATTAAGTTTTTATTAGATTTAAGAGATAATATTTGATTTTGGAGTTGCTGTAACTCTGAGTTATTTTTGTACCAGCTAATGGTTTTACCATATAGATAGGCCTTAAGAGAATCTCAAACCATAATTGTGTTTGCGTCAGGTTTATAATTAATCTCTAAAAAAAGCTGAAGTTCAGAAGTTATCCAAGATTTAAAGTCTTTAATTTTTGTGATATATGAAGGAATCCTTGAAGTAATAACTAACTGATTGAATTCCAAGTGTATTGTTAACAACAGGGACAAGGTTGTATTGAACAATTCAAGATTTTAGAATAAAGATCTTGTGAGATATAAATTTTATCTATTCTAGTTTGGGTACCTTGTCTATAGTCCTGACGTAAGAATAGTAAAGAATTTGGTCCCAAAGCATTAAAGGTATCTTTTAATTTAAACATTTCTGTCCATTTTTTCAACTGTTTGGCTGAGGACAATAGTCTAGGAGATTTCCTATTGGTAGTTTCTGTAATATCTGTGACACAATTGAAATCACCTCTTAGTATAATATTACCTTTAGAAATAGTTATAATAAAGTCTAAGTGTTTCTTAGCTAGTCCAACCCCCATACCTGGGAACCAGTATAAATTAACCAGGGTCCAAATTCTATTATTAAACTTAAGTATAACTAAGGCCATGAGTCCATCACTATCTACATGTTTGTAAATGATTTGGGGATTTAAGAAATTCTTTTTCCATAGAATTGTTACTCCTCTGGTCTTATTTTTATAAGAAGATTGAGCAAGTATTGTGTATTCCTTAGGGTCCCACATAAATGTGTCATTTATTTTAAAGTGTGTCTCTTGGAGAAAAACTACTTGAGCCTTGTTTACTTTAAGATACCTTAGTATGTTGGCTCTCTTATATGGGTTGTTTAAGCCATTAGTATTTAAGGATATTAAAGTTAAATCCATATCAGAAGTCTTTAAAGATAACAAATAATAAAGGAACTTGTATTAAAAGAATTCTGTATACATAATACACTTCCTGAAAAGACAATAGAATATCAATCATTGCATTTCTATTTATCTCAATCCAAATAACTTTCCTCATGAAAGATAAAAGTAAAATAATTGTGTCAAGCATTTCAAAACTAGAAAAATGGTTAAATAACAAAAAATTAGCATATTTCACTCTGATACAAACTTTAATATACCCTATACATGGAATGAAATACATTCCTAGTCTAGCAAACAAAACTAAATCTGCTAGACTACCTTTCTCAACCTTCAACCTTTGTTGGTTCGAGGCCATGAAAACAAAGTAAAAAATGGAGAATATATTATAAATTAAAAGAAAAATAGTAGTGATAAACAACTAATCAGATATTAATTCCAGTTAGGTTTTAGAGATAAATTACATACATTATTATTAGAAACATTAAACATTTATACAGTAATTATTCACTAAGGAAGCAAGAAACACATTAGGATATATATAATCTGAATTTAGTGCTTAAGAGACTAAGGAAACATTAGCTTTATTAATATAAATGATTACCCAAAATACCTAAGCAAGTCATCTGTATTAGTTCTAATAAAAACTTCAAAATGGCAGAACAAATCAAATAATCATTTAGCATTTGTATTTTCTTGCCCTCTGAATAAATCTTATAATGACAAACTCCCACTAAATAAAACTTCACGAGAATCGGGTGTTAGCACATAGTGAGTGTGTATCATTCCTAAAAGATGTTAACATAGATTTTAAAAATATTCCATAAGACATATTTGTCCATAATTAACTCCTAAACTTTTGGAATAGCAGCTGTTTAAATAACTGACTAAAATCAATAATAATTAACTGGCATCAGTTAAAATGACAAAAATGAGTAAAAAACATTATTTATATAAAACTTGCTATGGATAACAGGTCTTAAAAGTGAATGACTCAAAGACAAAATTAAGATAGAGATAGCTGTAAATATCTACCATAGTAACAGGGTAATACTGAAACTCATAACTTGTTTGTTGTGTTATCACAAGTCATAGATATTACAGAGCTCTTTCCCTGTCATAAAGTGCTAATATACTAAAAGACATGACTTTATAATAACTGAAGACATGACATCTGAAATATAAATAATATCTAGGATACAATACATAAATGAACATATTAAATGCAAAGTAATTATAGTTCAATCAAAATTATTCATACATATATTTGCTAGGATTTAGTATGATGCTTGAGTATCCTTACAGTTATTACAATTAGTCATAAGCATTTCCTATAAATGTATAAGCCTATACTAAACACTTGCTAACTGCATAGGAAAGTTATTTATAAAGATCTATTTATAAAAAAACTCCAATATATTCACTAGAAATAGTGGCTATAATTAACTGTTTACAAGAAAAAATAATATTTCTGTATATATTTGATCACAAAATATAGTCACTGTTATAAAAGAGAACCACAAATATGTTTGCAGACAGTGTAGCTCATAATTCTTGTAAAAGAAGCCCACTATACTATATTAACCAGAGACTTGACATTCACAATTAGACTTGCATATACACATTTGATGTAATGTAATCTGATCTACAGGCATAGAATGCATGATGTCATGAGCTTCACTTCTTAGATTTCAAACTGATATTTTCCCGCCCAGCACACTACACAGTACAGTTTCCTGACCTCACTTCAACTATGTCACAAAGTCTGCTTATTTACAGTAACAAATGCAAAGTTTAACTATCAGATACTTCCAAACAGTAAAATAACATTCAATGCCAATGAGAGAGAAAACAGAACTTTAACATTAAACTCTACAGGAAACATAACTTGTAACCATTTAAAAACCTTGTGCCATAAAACATACAAGCATATAACTGTCAGAGAGACCCAATGTATGTCAAAATCCGGCAAACAGCTTTTTGTTCACACAGGTACCAATATATATTCTGAAACAATCAGAAGTTATAAATATTAAAAAAAATAGTTAATATATACTAAATCATAGATATGCCCTGTTATAACATGTATCCAAAACTGTTTTGATAAATTAATGTAAGCAGTGACTATGCCTGTGTAATAACTCAGAAGAACATTTAGCAGGGCAAGGGGCTGTATATTATTTGAAATAAAGCATCGCATCCTAAGGTCATAAAACAAAGATAGCTTACTGTTCAATTATATCACTCAATAAACCAGTAATATTATACTAATATACTAAAAGCATAAACAGTTATTTAATTTGTATATGAACAAAAAAAGTATAGAAATGAAAAAGTAAAAAGAGAAAGAAAAGCAATAAGAAAAATATTGTCATGACATACCTTACTTGAAGATTTAGCAAGTAAATATAAAATAAATTAAAGTCCAGTTGCAGTAGATGCTTTGGGAGATTTAGTGGGAACAGCAATCTCTGACTGAGTTTTTTGTTTTTTTCTTTTCAACATCAGTCCAAGAAGATGTATCAGTAACTCTCTTCAGAGATGCAGATGCCCATTCCATATCTTCGGGTAAGGAAATAATGTTATTGTTTTTAATAAAGACAGTGGCTTCCTCTAGGGCATTGAATGATGTCATTTCATTCTGATATATAATTTTTATTCTGGCAGGAAAGACAAGCTGAGTTTTGATGTTATTCTGCTTTAACAGTTTTATTAATGGCCAAGCGTTTTTCCTCTGTTCCAAAACCCTGGTAGAATAGTCATTATCAAACCTAATTGGGTTTTGATTAAATTTTAATGGACTTTTCCTCCAGGCAGTTTTTAGGACCAACTCCTTGTCCAAATAAGATAGAAACTTTATGACTATTGATCTGGGAGGAGAAGAGGAGGATGATGACACTGGCTTTCCTAAAGCTCTATGAGCCCTTTCAATACCAAAGGACAGACCTTCCTTTAAATCTAAAATCTCTGGAATCCAGGTATTCAGGAAAGAAATTATATCTTCCCCTTCAGCTCTCTCAGGGAGGCCAAAAATCTTTATATTTGACCTTCTCTCCCTGTTTTACAGGTCATCCACTTTATTGAGAAGCCAAATGTTTTGTTTGATGAGAAAATCTTTCTGGCTTTCTTCTTTCTTCAGTCTTCCATCAAGATCATTCAGGGATGCTTCTAAGTGTGTTATTCTGGACTGATGCTGCTGTATAAGTTCCTTGAGAGAATCTATTTGTTTCTGACAATTTTCCTTGAGGTTTTGTAAATTCTCCTTAAAATCATCCATTTTTAGTGAGAGTTCTTGTAGAGCAGATGCCACAAGCTGCATTTCTTTTTTTAAAGCCATGTCAGAATGAGAAGTCTTCGAAGTACTCATCTCCACAAATGATATATTCTCCTTTATAATTTGACAGGAAAAAACTTTCCTAAGTTCACCAAAGTTACTAATAATATAGTTTATACTTCCATCTATCAATTCTAAGTATTTTTGCTAAAATAAAATACGTTATTTCCTTTTTTTTATATTAGTTTCATGGAGCTCTGAAAAGCTGCTGCTATCAGTTGGCCATCTTGGCTCCACCCCCCTCAGAACCTTCAAGAGAAATCTTGATGAATGGATGAGAAATAGAAAATTCACCCCAGTATCACTCCAGTGGCTGTACTCGACAGAGGCACTGGGAACTAAGGACGGGTGGCACGATGTCAGGGTAATCCTATGGGCTAGGCTTGTAAAGGCTCCATGGCTATTAGCCTAGTACACACCTATGAACCTATGAACCTATAAGCAATATATGGGCTAGGTATACTATATGTACAGAGTTGAGATTGTTGGGGGCTGGGAAAATGCATACTATAGAAAGGACATCTAGAAGTGATAAAAATGTGGAGCAAAGGATAAGGAGCCTAAGTGAGCTGCACAGTGCACTGCTTCAAGACAAAGAGATCTGGCCATAGAAGTTTAGTGCACAGTGACATTTAATAAACAGCTCATGTTTACCTGATGTGGAATGCATTGAGGTAGGAATGAAAACCTTGGAGAAGGACAGGAAAAGAGAGGAAAAGGGGAAGGAAGGAAATGAAGAGACAAGGGGGAAGAGTGGGAGAGGGATGAAGGAGCATGGGGTGATATAGTAGAAGTAGAAAAACTTAAGCAGAGAAGTTGGTCAAAGGGCAAGGGAGAGAAGAGACAGGGTAAAATTATTAACTTGTAATACGGACAGATCTTGCTCTCAGTAAAAGGGCCCATTTAAGCAAAAAAATCAGAAAGAGAAGTTGGAGTGTTGGGATTGATACAGTATACTATGATAAATGTGACAGATGCATAAATTAGCAATGAAACAATTTCTAAAGATGAGCCCAGAACATGTTGAAGGAGGGAAATAGAGTAACCATTGTGTTTAAGAAGAAGTTACCAGTGGTACACAATATAATTGGAAAATAAATGGTCAGAATGTGACTTATTTAGAAAAGGAAGGTGTATGAAGGACTATGGTTTATTGGGAATATTTAATGTCTGAAAAAGGATGGAAAGTGTTTATTACAGATTATACATGGACTGGGAGGAAATGGAATGAAGCCTGGATATAGAGCTGATAGGACTGGAATTCAGTGTGGTACTAGAGCCAGGGAATGATAGGCTATTCAGGAGACAGGAATATAACAGACAAAGGAGTTGAAAGAAAAAGATGAGGGATAATAGTGGCTAAATGCACAGATGGAACAGAACATGGAGGGTAGTAAACATATTTGTCTAGGTGGAGAGAGTCAGCAGAAAAGTAGATTAGATAGGTTTCTAGTAAGGAAGCAGACTGTGATGTGTACATAGACTCAGTATAAAAGAAAGGGGTTCTGTATCATGCAGTGGCTTCAAACTTAAGAGACTGTATGGGGTTCAAGATGGAAGATGCATATGAATAAATGAAAGTGAAAAAGAAAGCAAAAGAAGCTGATGAAATTAATTGAATGGGTGAAGTGAAATAGAGATTAGGGAGAATAGAGGAACTAGGATTATTTTAGTGGTATTGAGTGAATATGATGGAAGAAGCACAGAGAATCTAAAGGAGCCATGAAGAGAAATTATGTTGGAAAAGGATTTAAAGGGAGTCCATAGGAGATGATGATGGGGATACTAAGGGGAGGGGGAGAAGGGAAGAACTGAAAGTAAGGGGTATCATTGAGGTTTTGGAAGGTGCAGAGGTTGAAAAGAAATGCTTGGGAGGAAGGATCTGCAGTAGGGGCAAAGTGAGAAAATGGGGAAATGCCTAGCATGGAAAATTAAGTAGAATATAATTTGTATGGTGCAAATGGAAGACAAAGTTTTGTATGAACATCAAAATGGCATGGCTTTCCTGAAGGCTATATAAGATTAAGAGAGCAACCAAACAAACTGTGGATGGAGGAAAGAGAAAAAGGTCTGGAGATGACAGCAAACAGATCAGCAAAATAAGAAGCTACTAGACAGGAACATATTTTTTTTATTTTTCATTTTATATATGTTTACTGGAGTAGTACACTGATCACAGCTGACCATTGGCATGTATTACCTGGGAGAAATAATTCACAAAGGAAAAGGTGGAACAGAGAGGCAGTGTGGATTTAGTATTAAAAACTCAATGTTTTCAGGTCAAGTCTAACAATCACCATAACCTTTCCTCAAAAGTTGGTGTGCTGAATACCACTATGCACAAAAAAACAAAAATGATACCAAACGCCAAAACTCCCTACCATTCCATACCTAGGAACAAGCGCTAACATGAGTCTGGAAGCAGGACAAGTTCAGACAGTTGGTAATGGTAGTATTCAACATTCCGACTGTCGACATGCGGGATTCACACAACTCAGATCAAGCTTCCAAATGTCAATCATGTGATTGTAAACTGGCAGTATGCTGTACACATTAAAAACAAAACAGTAAATTACAATATATAACAAAAACCTTACAGTAGCAATTAATAGATGCAGCAACTATTATGAGAGAAATGCATATTTTACAATTTTACATTGTTATATTTCATGTTTACACCATGGTGAAAATGCTTTGAGGTAAAGACAAGGGAACAAGTCAGGACAAGGGAAGGTTAGGTAGGTGGAGTTAAGAAGTATTAGAAACTGAGAGAGAGAATAAGGCTGAAGGATGAAAGGCCCCTAGATGATGTGACCTGCCATGTGGCATATACAGTTTAATATGGTGTGTAGGAATTTTTTAAGTTCATCTCTGAAGGTGGGGAAGGGGGATTGTAGTATCTTTGGATGGAGGGAGAATTCCCATAGTTTAAGAGCATGGATGGAAAAAGAGTAGTTGGTGCAGTGTATTCTGGTTTGTGGGGGTTAGACTGTGTGTGTGTGTGTGTGTGTGTGTGTGTGTGTGTGTGTGTGTGTGTGTGTGTGTGTGTGTGTGTGTGTGTGTGCAGGGGATTGTTTGGGAGTGACATCTGAGGTTCTTTCTGTGTGTGTGTGTGTGTGTGTGTGTGTGTGTGTGTGTGTGTGTGTGTGTGTGTGTGTGTGCGTGTGTCTGGTGTAAAGTTTGGCAGCTAGTGGTGGGAATAAGTTGGTTGGAGAAATTTGAAGATGAGAGAGCGTAGTAGCAGGTCTTCTCTTTGGTACACTGGGAGCCATATAGCTGTTTTGAGGGTGAAGCAGTGGTGTTCATAAGAGGATGAGTTACTGATGAAGCAACACATTTTTGTTTTTGATAGTCTGTAGTGTGGAGGAGTTTTTCTTAGAAGCTGTGGCTATAACGGGTAGTTCATATTTGAGTTGGGCCAGAAAGGCTCCTTTGCCTATAGCTGCTCTGGCTGGACGAGATAGGTAGGATAAGATTTTCCTACCCTAGAAGAGAAGCGAGTTAACTTTTGCCCTTGTTTTCTTAATATGGGTATGGAATATTTGTGATTGTTCTAGCCACAAAAGGAGGTATTTGAAAGAGTTGGTTGTTTCTTTTGGTGTGCCACCAAGGGTAATGTTATTGAGTGATTCTGGTGTTTTTTTAAGTTTTTTGTGGTTCCAAATAACATGTTTTTTGCATTTGGGGAGTTAAGTATTAGTTAAGTATTAGTTTATGGCTAATGAGCTAAGAATTGAGAATTATGGTATTTTTGTAGTTGTCTTTTAATTGTAGAGTGGTTGTGGCTGGACCTAAAGATTACCATGCTGTCATCAGCATAGAGGATGAGTTGTAGAGGTGGAAGGTCATGAGGTAGTTTGCTAATGAAAATATAGACGATAAGAAGAGCTGGGAGAGAAACTTGGGGTACACCCATTGAAAGAAATGTGGGCTGAGAGAAGGAATAGCTTTATTTAACTTTAAAGAATGTGACAAGAAGTCTTGGAACAAGGTGATGAATGTGTTATTAATGCCAATGCTCTGAAGAGCGAGAAAAGAAGGAGTTGGTGGTTGATTAGGTCAAAGGCTTTTGTAACATCAATGAATATTGCTCCTGTCAAGTTACCTTTGTCAATTATGAGGAAAATGTTGCCAGTTAGTTACTAAAGCTTTACATTATTCTATGATATGTCCAAAAAGCTGTTTTAAGATAAGGAGATTATATTGCTGAATGTAGCTTGAGAGCTGGGTGTAGATTATTTTTTCTAACACCTTGCCAAGAGAGGGTAGGATAGAAACATAACAAAAGCGTGAGGTATTTTAAAGTTTAGATTGTTTAGGCAGGGGTTTAAAGAGTGCTATTTTCCAGATGTTTGTCATTATATTTTGTGTCAGGCAAAGGTTAAAGATGCGATGACAAGGCTGGTTTAGAAATTCCCTGGAGTTGTAGATTAACCAGGGGAAAATGTAGTATGAGCCTGTGGGACATTTACTGATTTCTTTATGTAAGATTTTTTTTAAGTAGAAATAGGGATGAAGGAAGAGGATTGTGGAGAGTGGAGAGGAGAGTGGATGCTGCTGATAGTTTGGGAAAAGTGGCTAAATTCTTTGACAAAGTCAGAGCAGTCATTGATTCGTTTATTATTTGAATGAGGATATATAATGAGCAATTAGAGAGTTGAAAGAATGGATCAGGTATTATTATTATTAGTAGTAGTAGTGGTAGAGATTCATAACTTGTGGACTGAGAAAAGTGTATCACCTGAATTCATTTACATTGCAAGACTGATGTTTCTCCATAAGATCAGAGGAGATGAACTGGGAGCAAACAACTATAGGTCAGTATCATCGATCATGTTGATATTTAAATATCACCAAAAGGACTGAGAAAAGATGGAGATGGTTTTGTCTAGAGTAGTTCACAAGGGTTTGGTCAAAAGACTGTAAACAACAGATAACTGGAATTTATCATCCCAGCCGCTGATGACTTCAGGAATCCCCATTTGTTCTTATGATTCTGTCATCCTTGGTTTATTAGGCATTGGTACTGATAACCCAGCCTTACCCTTTGCCAGGAGAGTTCTCCCATTTAAGGAAGCCAATAGGCTTAGTGGAAGTGTACACCCCCACCCCACCAGGAGAGGAGCAGAAAAGCTAGGGCAATCATGCTGCTGTTCTGTTGAGGGATTTTATATGCCTTAAACATTTTAATTTCCTTGCACGTTAGACATGTCTAAAAGGGAAGGGTGCACTAGGCTATGTGAGGTGTGGTCCTCAGGGATGGATCCAGCACAATTCAAACTAGGCAGCTGCCCAAGGTCTGGTGCTGGATGGAGGCCCAGCCATGCAAACATTAATTAAAAAAGAAACATTTCTGCTCCTATTTAACATTAATTTCAAAACAATATATAACTTATCTTGTTCAGCATCTGCTCCTATTAACTTTCTGCTTGGCATCATTCTTAAAAACCACCATGACATGCAACAGCTCTAGTCTTTCACTGGCTGGTGTGAGCTGACATGCAGCAGAAGACAAGGGAATTGGTGCATTATTTAACATGAACGGGAGATAGAGGGGTGAATTTCTTATAGAAACCAAACAAAAACCTTGTGACTGCATATTGCTTACTAATGGAAAAGCATGTGTTTGTATGTTGCAGCACACTCTTTAGGAATGATTGGGAAAGCATTAGGGCAGAGCTAATGGGAAAGCAGATACTATTTTATAGCAGCAGTTTAGGGAGAAGCAGAGATAATGGGAAAGCTATGCTATGTGTGTGTGTGAATGTGAGAAAGAGAGGTGAATTTCTCATATAAACCAAGCAGATCTAATTGAAATGGTGTGTGTGTGTGTGTGTGTGTGTGTGTGTGTGTGTGTGTGTGTGTGTGTGTGTGTGTGTGCGTGTGCGCGTGTGTGTGTGTGTGTGTGTGTGTGTGTGTGTGTGTGTGTGTGTGTCTGATATGCCTCAGTTAGGTGGAAACTAACTAGTTAAGTGATTTGTGCAGGATTTCAAACCCTATACCTAAGGTACAGGAGACAAGAGCCTTAATCCCCACATCAACTCTTCGTTATTAGGGTTTTAGGTTTTTGGTAGTTCAGAAATGCATGTTGATGCAAAATCTATTGTTCAGTCAACTTTTCTAAAGTGATTTAGAGTAGTCTTCCCTTATCTGTCTCCAGTTTTGCAGAACATCTCTGATTTTACTTCATTTTTATGCCCTATTCTTAAGCAAGTCACTTTATAGTAAAGAAGAGCATCATCATATTAGTCACATTCTTTAGATGTGATCATTAGTTTCCATAATGTTGACCACGTGTTTATTATTTAGCTGTGAATAAATTGGATAGCATAAAGTCTGACTTTAATGTTAATATTTTAACTATGAATATATTTTAGTTTAGCTTGTTTTTGCAGGCACATAGTGTGAAATGTACTGTGTTTGGGTTACAACAGTTGGTCTAACACTTAATGATGATGATGAGTAACATTATGAACAGTCAAATAACTGCTTTCTGTAGTACCTGGCCTGATTCCCTCAGCCTTAATTTGTCTTCTGTGTGACTCTGCAAAGTGTATTACACACTTGTCTTTTGAACTCCAGCACCCTTCACATACACACTAATTAGTACTTCACTATATGATATTTAAGTATGAATCACAGCATGTCCCTTGTAGTTTAATGGTTTTCCAGATACGTTTTCACTAAATGTGAGTTTCAGTGAAAGAGAAGTTTACTGATTCTTGTGCTATTTCTGTTTTCAGTGTGAAACTGTTTTGTTTAGAAAATAGCTCAGTGTTTTTCTTGTAAAATTTGAAGTAAAGATTTTACATGAAATCCAAATCTCTGTGATAATCATGAAAGTAAAGTAGAAAATAATATGCACAATAAAATAACTGAACAGTGTTTATGATAACTGGGGAGACAGATAGTGCCAAATAATGGGATATTGGTATGGCTGGTAGGAGCTTGATTCATTACCCTGCATAGGGCCCCAGTTATCCACAATCCAGATCTGTTGACTCTGGAGTTATATGCTGCAGCAATACAGCATTATTAGCCATTCAAGTGGGCCAGACCTATACTGAGTGATGTCAGAGGGAGTAATTATTCTTATAGGTTCATAGGTAGGTACTAGGCTATCTGCCTGAAGGCATTTATAAGCCTAGCCAGAATGTGTTGGCTTTCGCCGCCCCCTTAGATTAGTTCCCTGTGCCTCTGTCCAGGAGAGCCACTGAAGTGATCCCCGGGGTAAACTTTCTGTTTCCCATCCACTCGTCAAGGTTTCTCTTAAAGAGTGTTAGCGAGGAGCTCTGCCTAATGTAGAGTGGAATCTTGTTCCAAAGCATGGGAAGTCTCTGGGACAGGAATCTATCCCTCCAGCATGTCCTATTTATTGTTATGGTGAGGTTTAGATCCCTAGAGCATGTGGCTCGAGGGGATAAGGTTTTCTTTAGGTGGAGCATGTCCATCAGTTCTGGGTTGGACATGGCCTTGTATGTCAGGTAGAGATCACCTCTGAGTAGGTGATATGCAGCCGAGTACAGCTGGAGTTTCTTCAGTTGAGCTGCATAGGGCATCTGTTTGAGGCCAGTGATCCTCTTGGTGAGATACTTCTGTGGTCTTTCCAGTTGTTGCAGGTGTCTTGTAAGGTACATCCCAAAATGGAGCATTGTACTCTATGATGGGTCTGATGAGTGATGAGTAGAGGGGCACAATGACCTCTTTTGATCTGGATGCGAACCCTTTTGTGATTAGGTGGGCCACATAGAAGGATTTTCTAACCACTTTGGCAATGTGGTTATCAAGGAGAGATTACTATCTACTTGGGTCCCCAGATCCCTGATTACGTTTTCCATATTTAGAGGACTACCACCTATGTGGTAGTTTGTGGGTACTTTATTTTTTCCAAAGGGGATGACTATGCACTTTTTGGCATTTAGCTTGAGGCTATGATTTTGACACCAGGTATCCGTCTCAGTGAGACCATTTTGGAGGATGTCTGTGTCAGCCAGAGAGTCAATTATAGCCCCTAATTTGCAGTCGTCTGCGAACTTGGTCAGCCATAGTCCTCCTGTGCTTGCCTGTACCTCTGAGAAGTATATGCAGAACTGGACATGTCCTAGGACTGAGCCCTGGGGAACGCCACTTGTAACCAGTTTAGAGTCGGGCATAGCTCCCACAACTATCACCATGTGGGTTCTGTCCATGAGCCAGTTGGTAACCCATCTTGTGATGTAGGGGTTTATGTTCAGGCTGGTGAGCTTGTCTATAATACCAGAATGGGGAATGGTGTCAAAGACCTTTGCGAGGTTTAGGTAGGCTGTGTGTACCACCTTTCCCATGTCTATAGCTGTGGTAACTGTCTCAAAGAAGTTGAGGCTCTGCCTTTGTGGAGTGGAATAACCATTTCTGTGTGCCACTCTATGGGTACGTAGCCTGTGGAGAGGCTGAGTTTGAACAGTGTGTTTAGGTGAAGGGTTAGTTCATCTTTGAGCTTGTATAGGGCGCAGCCTGGGGCACCATTCGGTCCCACTGATGCTGCGTTTTTGACTTTGGAGAGGGCTGTTTTAACCTGTTTGTGATTTCAGGGGCTCTACATTCTTCTGGTATGGTTATGGGCCCTTTTGGGGGTGAGAGGGGGGTGAAGTTTGCACTGAACCTGTCTGCCGGGATGTTGGCGATATCGGTTGGTTCAGTGTATTTTGTGCCATTCTGCACTAACTCCGAGCAGATCTGAGCATTGCCACTTAGATTCTTGACATAGCTAAAGAATACCTTGTGGTTATCTTTGGAGTCCTTGGCAATTTTTCTTTCGAAGCTTGCCTTGGATGATTTTATGAGGGATCGTAGTTTCTTGCTGATACTGATCAGGGATGTCTTCCCTTCTTGTGATTTTACTCTTTTCTGTACTAGTTTCCTCCTTCTATTGTATAGCTTGTTTATGGCAGGGGTCCACCAGACTGGTTTCCTTTTCTTGGAGGAGTGAGTCTTGGTTTTGCTTTGGATAGCACGATCCATGCATTCTTGTAGGTGCCCATAGAATGCATTAGTAAAGGATTTTGCAGCTTGGACAGTGTTATCCTTTAGAATGGGGGCTTTGAAACTTTCCACCTCAGTCTTAAGTAACGTGAAGTTTGCTTTTGAAAAGTTTTTCACAGTGGTTTCCTTGTCCAGGGGTGGTGGCGGAATGTGGATATCCAAAGTGATTTGTTTATGGTCAGATCTAACCAGCGAGGGGTTGACCTGTGGTGTGGAACACCGGTCGCCCATATTGGTGATGACCAGGTCCAATATGTTGTCACCGTCTGGTGGGAGTGTTGACCAGTTGATCCAGGGCATTTGAGTTTATAAATTCTAGAAAATGTTGGGCAAGGGAGTTAGTACTTGAATAATTCTCCCAGTTAATGTTTGGGTAATTGAAATCACCCAATATTAGGGTGTTTGCTAGGACCTTTATGTTTCCCAGTGTTTCCGGAAACATGGAATGGGGGTCCTGGGACATGGTGGGTGATCTGTAGCAAGCTACAATTTGAATTGCAGTTTTGCCCATTGTTAGTTGCACATGGATAATCTCTGAAGCATCGTGCTCTGCCACTAACCTGGAGGTGTGGGTATCCTTGATGAATATGGATATGCCTGATAATAGGAAAGACATAGGGAAATCAAAAATGAAATGTAGGTGTCCTGCAAGCATGTATGCTCCCCCCCAAAAAAAAAACAGTAAGATGTTCTGTAGTCCTATCTCACCTTCATTCTTACACTTGGGACCGGAGCTGAACCTCGGCTCTGACTCGGCCATACTCTAGCTCAAAAACTTCTGGTTGGCTCATGGCTAGAAGGTATCCCATCATGCATCACCAATATTCCTCAGATCTCATTTGCCACTTGTTCAGCTCAGACGTGATTCTTCTTGGTCGTGGATAAGTGATTTTTTTCAATATATTAGATTGTCATTTTTGGATATTGCTATATTGTCTTGATATTCAGTGTGTATATTTGCAGTTTCTGTCTGTCTCGGATGATTTGCTGCTTATTTGCTATGTCTTGTTGTTTGTTGTTTGACCATTTTCTATTGGCTGTTTCTGGTATCCCTGCATCACTTTTCTGTTCTGCTGTGTTCCTCTTTCCTCTTGGGCTAGGCTTGTTTAAGTTAGAAGACCTAGTCCTCTTTCTGCTTTTTGTCCTCCATTGGGCTAGGCCCATTTAAATTAGAGGACCTAGTCCTCAGTTCTTTTTTTCTTTCTCCCTGGGCTAGGCCCATTTAAATTAGAAGACCTAGTCTTCAGTTTATTCCTTACTGCTGTTTCCTCTTCCCCTGGAGCTAGGCCCATTTAACTTAGAGGACCTAGTCCTCTGTTATCTTTCATTGTTGTGTGTTGTCGTTTTTGTTTGGGGATTATGTCCAAAGAATCTAAGGACCATAAGCCTTCGGGATTCAAAAAGTGTACCAAATGTGCCCAGAAGATGTCCTTGACCGATGGGCATAATTTGTGTGTTTACTGTTTGGGGGCTATCCACCTCCAAGAGTCTTGCCTGTTTTGCCATGTGTTCAGTCTTCATGTTCTTCAGGAGAGGAAGAACAAATTAATTTTGAAGGGACTACTAAAGCATTCCTTTAAGGAGGAATTGGGATCCTCATCATCCAGTTCTAAGTCTCCTTCCTCCTCCAAAAAGGAAAGACAAAAAACTACCAAAAGGCAGTCTCCCACCCAATCTGCTTTGCCTGAGCCACCAGACAAAATTGCTAAAGTGGCTTCACCCTCATTAGCTCCACTCATTTCGGTGCCGACAGAGGGTAGCTTAGTGGATCTGTCAGTCTCGGCTCCAGGTACTTCAGAACTGATGACTGGCATTACTGTTCGGAGCTGATCATCTGATCTTCGGCCAGTTTCTCTGACTCTTAGGTCGCCATTTTTACAGCGATCCAGATCCCCCACTCTATCTTCTAGGTCCTCTGGGAGCCTTTCTGATGAGAATGTCGAGAGAGTGGTGCATAGACAGCTTCAGACCTCTGCGCTGGCAAATTTGCTTTTGGCTCCATCCCAATCAGTTCCAGAGCCCAATGTTCCACCCTGCTTGATTGATGTTCCTCCTCTGAGCTTCTCGGAGCCTTTGGAGCCAGAGCTGTCGGTGCCTCTGGTTGTGGATAAGTCAGTTCCAGCTACCTCAGTTGGTCTCTCAGTTCCAATATCTGCTCCGACCCTCTCTGTGCCATCCGTGGGTCGAGGATCCTTAGCTCTCTGGTCGGGCCCGAGGGGGATGCTTCGAATCGAACTTCTTCGGTTCTGAGCCTACCTCTCAGTGCTTCGGCACGGGTGAGCTTGGACCCCACATCTGTTTCGGTGCCCATCTCTTTGGTACAGAGGGTTGCCTCTGTATCTTCAGAGTGGAGGGCATCCTCGGAGCCAGGGGGATCAGCATTCGAAGTGATGAGGTGGGTGCTGTCCAGGACTTCAGCTTCATCCAGAGGTACAGCCACTCTTCCTTCTAAGGTGCCAATCTCAGTCTTAGCTCCCTCTCTCTCCCTACACAGCAGAGACACGCAGCCTCAGGATACCTCCATGAGTGATCCCCAGTCTTCCGAGGTCTCCTCAGATTACCTGTCTGAGGAACCACCTAGGAAGAGAACTTGTAAGAGGAAACATGTTGACTCCCCCGATGCGTCCGTTACATCAGACACTGACCTCGAGGAGTCAGAAGGGTCCTTCAAATTGTCCTCTGATGATGTCTCTTTCACAGATACCCTCAAGATCCTGAAACAGAGAGGTGGATGGCCCACCAAATCCCCATCTGATGAGGAGTCAGTGTACCTGAAGGCTTTCGGGTCTCAACCCTCCGCCTCTTGGGTGTCTCCACCTTTTAATGAGCTACTGGATTTAGTGAGTTGAAGGTGTGGGAATCTCCTGATTCTGTGGAACCGGTTCCTAGAAGACCGAATACATTTTTGTCAGCACCCCAAGATAAAGACTTTTTGACTAAGGGCGTTCCAGTAGATGCCATGGTGGTGGCAGCAGCCACCAAGAAGGAACTTGCCGAGACTTCCTCCACTGTCCATCCACCAAACAAGGAGTCTCAAACGATGGACAGGTATGGGACACATGTTTTTGCTTCAGCAGCCTTTACTCTGTGGTCGCTGAACTATCTGTCCCATTTCACAAGGCTCCAGAGAGATCTCCTAAAAGAGCTGGGAGATATTCTACAGGGTAACATATCTGATGCTATATCTCAGAAGGTCAATGCACAGATGTCTACCCTAAGCTCTATTGTGAACTCCTCCATGAGGCTGATTTCATACGCAGCGGATGGAGCGAGTAGGGCAGTGGTTTCAGGAGTCTCTCTCAGGAGGCACTCCTGGATGCGCTTGTGCAACTTTGCGGAGGCCTTTAAGTCTATGTTTACCAATGCCCCAATTTGATGGTTCCTCTTTGTTCAGAACCAAGGTAAAGGACACACTCACCAGGTGCAAGCAGGTAGGAAAAACCATGTCTGCCATGGGAGTCTGTTTTTCCATTCCCTCTAAACCTTATCCCAAAGGGCAGAGAGGTGGCAAAATGTGGTTCAAAAATTGCAGAAGTTTTTTTGAGGACGCACAAGGTGATTCCTTCTCCAGAGGCAGAGGAGGAGGAAATAACGGTAGACGCCACCCTAGAGGTAGAGGAGGCCTGCAGAACCAGGGAGACCGCGATTCCTTTTGTGGTCATCCCTATCACCTCTCCTGAAAGGAGGCCTGATTGCAAGTCTCTGGAGCCAGTCGGGGGTCATATTCTTTATACCCAGAAGCCTGGCATGACATCACTCAAAACAAGTGGGTATTAAAGATAATCATCAGAGGTTACCTTATTCACTTCTCTACTCCACCCCCTCAGACCAGACGAATCCCAGATGTGCCACCCAATCACAGGGATTCAGCAACTCTAGAAATCCAAAAGTTGCTCATGAAGAGAGTCATCCAACCCATACCCGCAGACCAAGTAGGGTTAGGGACTTACTCCAGATTCTTTTTGGTGCCAAAAAGAACAGGGGACATGAGACCCATTTTGGATCTCAGCAAACTGAATGAATCTGTGCAGAAGTCCAAGTTCTGAATGGTCACCTTGCAGTCGATACTCCCATTGTTAGGGAAAGACATTTGGATGTGCTCCATAGAACTCCAAGTTGCTTACTATCACATCAAAATGGACATGGCATCGAGAAGTCACCTACGCTTCTGGCTGGGAGCCAGTCATTATTAGTTTTGCGCCCTGCCCTTTGGTCTCACTACAGCCCCCAGGGTGTTCACCAAATGCATGGCAGTGGTTACGGCTCACTTGTGATGTCAGGGATTCCAAGTGTTTCCGTACCTAGATGACTGGCTCCTGACCGCCACCACCAGGCATCTACTGTTACAGGCCAGAGACGCCACCATTTCAACTTGCCTAGAGCTAGGAATTACAGTAAATTGACAAAAATCTGCATTGTCACCCTCTCAACATGTGAATTTTATTGGTGCCGAAATAAACACTGTGTTAATGAGGGCTTATCTACCTATCAAAAGAATTCAGAGTCTAAGGGAACAAGTCTTGACCCTACTTCCTCTAAGAAAAGTCAAAGCAAAGGTGGTGCTCAAGCTATTAGAGACCATGGCTTCCACAATAACACTAGTTCCATTAGCCAGACTGCGCATGAGGGTCCTTCAGTGGCTACTCTTTGCCCAGTGGTCACTGCAGTATCTTCCTCTGTCGCATCCTATCCTTATAACGAATTTGTGCAAGCAGGATCTTAGTTGGTGGATCCAGACCAGCGTCCTAAACTCAGGCAGACCATTTGTCTCCCCCCCCCCCCAGTTGCCACTGTGACCACGGGGGCATTATCTCGGGAGAACAGTCAAAGGCACATGGCAAGATCACGAGGCTCATTTGCATATCAATGTCTTGGAGATGAGACTGGTGCTTCTAGCGTTGCAAGCACTTCACAGCTTTCTCCCTCTAGGAATGATTGCAATCCACTCAGACAACATGTCAGTGGTATGGCACCTAAACAAGCAAGGAGGAATCAAATCTTACCCCCTCTGCAGAGAAGCCCTTTGAGTATGGGAGTGGGCAGTGTCTTCCCAGCGCTTTCTGGTGGCAATGCACATCCCGAGGAAATCCACCGTCATAGACGACAGTCTCAGCAGGGCTATTCTGATGCCTCAAGAGTGGTCTCTGAACACTTACATTGCGGAACTAATCTTTCGCAAATGGGGTCAGCCTTGCTGCGATCTCTTTGCCACCCCTCTCAATGCCAAATGCAGCAGCTACTTTACCCTGATTCCCCCGGATGGGGAGACTCTAAAGATGCACTTGTTCATGATTGGCCCTCGGGACTTCTTTATGCTTTCCCTCCTTTCCCTCTCATTTCGAAGGCAATTCAGAAAGCAATATACTTGAGAAACAGGATGATCCTAATCGCTCCTTAGTGGCCTCATCAGATTTGGTTCCCCTTCCTCAGACCATATCTAATGGACGAACCTTGGACTCTGGACTCAGTTCCAGATTTACTGATGCACATGTCAGGAGCGTTCCATCCCTCCCTCCACACCCGCAACTTGACAGCTTCGCTGCTCCAATTCCATCCCTAGTCAGGCTTCATGACTTTTCCCCTGAGGTGGTTCACATTCTGTCATCTTCCCGAGTCTATATTATAAACCCGAAAACTCTTTTAGCGAATACTACAACAGTGACACATATAGCCTGAACCGCAAATACGCTGAAACCCCTAAACCGTTTAGTTTAAAATCTCAAATCGTCATAGTCGGCCAACCCCACCACACGCTACATACTACATACCCAAACATAATAAATAAACCACATACATACACTAACCAAACCCTACTTCTAACCCTACACTAAACCTTATATACAGTACATATCTATGCACTTACCTTAACCCACACCCTAATCCTAATGTCTGTAACTATCGTACACTTACCCTACGGAGATATACCCAAACAAAACAAATAATCCACACACATACATTTAACAAAACCCTACTTCTAACCCTGCACTAAACCTTACATACATTACCTATCTATGCACTTACCTTAACCCGCACCCTAACCCTAAGGTCCATAACTATCGCACACTTACCTTACGGAGCTATACCGCAGATGGGCCAACCATAATAAATCAACATTTCAACTTTCGCGATTTTGGATGTTCGCCGATTCTGTCATTCCTGCAACATGTGTCGCTCTTTTCAGATTCGCTCAAACGGATCTTCGGTCTTCTAATATAGACCCCATCTTCCCACAAACCTTCCACTAGGAAGATTTATACTAGTAAATGAAAAAGATTCTCCCTTTGAGCTCGTGAGAGAAACCTTGATCCCTACACAGCTCCCATTTCTGGTGTTTTAGACTTCCTCTCTCAGTTATTCAATCAAGGTTCAGCAGCTGCAACTATTAAAGTCCAGTTGGCAGCTATTTCCACTTTCCATGTTGCTAATGAACCTAATCTTACGGCTCATAGGCTTTGTAGAGCTTTTCTCAAAGGGACCACATTACTAAGACCCCCAGTCATGGATCCTGTGGTTCCATGGGATTTGAACTTTGTTCTCCAGAAACTTATATCTAGTCCTTTTGAACCTTCAGCGACATGTGACCTCAAGTTTTTATCTTGGAAAACTATATTTTTAGTGGCTATCACTTCTGCTAGATGGGTGTCAGAACTGCAAGCTCTTTCCATTAAGACACCTTATTTGGTATTTCAATAAAGACAGGGTTTCTTTGAGGACAAACCCTTCCTTCATCCCTAAAGTTTCTTCTCAAGCCAACATTTATCAATCTATTGAGTCGCCTGTATTCTTCCTGGAATTTTCAAACAAAGCAGAGTATAAATTCCATCAATTGGATGTCCATAGATAGTTACGTTTTTATCTGGACAGAACTAAAAATTCCAGAAAATCAGACCAGTTTAAGAGATGTGCGCAAGTAAGAAATAGGTAGTTAGGGTCGGGGATGTGTGTGGATGTAAGAATTAGATAGGGGTTTGTATGCATTAGGAGTTTGGAAGTGTTCTTCCAAATAAACGCATGTGGGTTTGTGATTTCTATGTAACAAGTGATGGAGGAAGAAGAGGTTTCCCTCGTTTCAGAAGAAATAGGAAGTGATAATTCTGCCTAAGTACTGCATATAAAAAGAATTTATGTACCTACCATAACGTTTGATGTTTGTAGTCCATCTCGCCGCACATTCTTACACTAGGGACCGGAGCCGAACCTCGGCTCTGACTTGGCCATACTCTAGCTCAAAAACTTCTGGTTGGCTTGTGGCTAGGAGCTATCCCATCATGCATCACCCATATTCTCCAGTTTCCTGTGAGAAAATACAGAGACCAAGACAAAGAACAAACCAAATTGAAAGGACTACAATAACAGTAGGTACTCTACCCCTAGGTCCTCAAGGAGGAGGCAGGAGGGACGGTTCGTAAGAATGTATGGCGAGATGGACTACAAACATCAAACATTATGGTAGGTACATAACTTCTTTATGTTCTGTAGTCCTATCTTGCCTTCATTCTTACACTTGGGACAGCATCCCTAGCACCTTCATCTCGGGTGGCTCATTGGAAAATGCTCCTGAGTACTGTGGAATCAAAGGAAGACCTATTCCTAGAAACAATATCCAATTTGTAGTGAGTAATGAATGTGTGGGGTGAAGCCCATGTTGCTGCAGCACAAATGTTGTCTATTGGGATCCTAGCCTGAAAAGCTACTGAGGTAGACACAGACCTGGTAGAATGAGCTTTCACCTTGAAAGGCAGATCTTTACCACTGGAGGAATAGACGAATGAAATGCAACTGGAAATCAAGTGAGATAATGTGACTTTAGAAACTGGGAGGCCTTGTCTAGAGTCTGAAAAGGAGACAAATAACTGGTCTGACATTCAATATAGCAAACTCAGAACCTTGAGATTGTGGAATCTCGAAATTAAAAAAAAAAAAAACACATAAAAAAAAATTGTGTGCCCCCCACACCCCCTGCAACTTAAATATACAAACCCCAAGATCACTCTACAGTGAAGAGAATGATAATGGAGATCACTATACAGTGCGGAACGGGGGCATTACCATTCTCTTCACTGTAGTGCCATCTCAGAGTTAGTATATTTAAGTTGCAGAGGGTGTGGGGGGTGCAGGGGGGCTTGCCCCCCTGTAAAAACAAGTTCCCAGGAATAACAGACCCAGGAATAAAAAGTGCCTAATCCTGGTAGGCACACTGGTTCCAGGAATGGAAAAAATGACAGTGGAAAATCCTCAATACGGAAACATTCCAACAATGGGCCAGGCCAGGCCCAGGGGGAGGATGCCCCCCGTTGTAGAAGGAAGTAGCAGTCCACAAAAATCAGCAAAAACTGGTAGGTCAAAGAAGAGCCATAAAGACCACTGAGTGGACTATTGAGGATAAGAAAGAAATTATGTTTTGTTACTATTATGCAAAAAGTGCAGAATTTCCAGACACAAGATATACAAAAAGATTAAGAGAGAAATTAGAGGGAAAAAAAAATACTTCCACAAGAAAAACTGCCAGAAGCCTCAAATAAAAATTTGTGTTCATTAATACAACAGATTTGTGAAAAACAGTATATAGACCAAGAAACTTTGATCTGTTTGGAAAACGAAGAATCTGAGGAAGTGCATAAGTATAAACAACAAAACCTAGATATTTTTGACAAGTATAAAAAAGAAATATGGACACAAGAAAGAGAGATTTGATATGGTGAAATATTTATGCGTAGAAGGCAAAGGCATCCAGATATGGAAATTTTCACAATAAAAAAAAATAAAATCACAACGAGGGAATGCAGAAAAGAAGATTAGTAAAGTGGAAGTTAAAAAAATAGAAGTTGAAGTTATGGAGTGCCTATGAAATGAAGGATTTGGTGTAGAAGGTCAAACACAGGTTACACCACAGCATGATGGAACAAGTCCCCAAAGTAAGGAGAAACATGAAGATCAGGAGACATCTTGAAGAAGAAATATGGACATGGGAAAGAAAAAGAGATTTAATATGGTGTAACATCTATGCAAAGGAGAAAGAAAAACTAATCAATACAAAAAGAGCAGCACCAAAGATATTTGAAGAGAAATACAGGCAAAGGAATCTGAACATGGAAAACTTTACAATACAAAAAATAAGAAGACAAAGAGGAAAAATAGAAAAGGAGATTAGTAATGGATAAGTTAAAGAAATAGAAACTGAGTTTATGGAGTACCTGCGTAGTGAAGGATTCAGTGTACAAAATTGAATTCAGAAAGCACCACAACAGGATAGAGCAATAAACATCCAAATTAAGGGGAAACCAGTAGAATGGAAAGCAGTGGGTCAGATGCCAGATGAAGATATTTTGGAGCCTTTCACAGGAAACCAGTATAAGCATTCACTTGAAACTGGACAGCATGGGAAAGAACAGAAAACTATGGAAACTCTGACACAGTCAATGTTGAGGAGTGATAGGCCAGCGAGTTCTCATATAACAGAGCAATGGATGGCACAGGATGAAATTGAAGAGAATGTGCCACAGGAAGATGCTTTAGATCTTTCTCTAGAATGTCTGCAGGAAATTAAAAACAAAAAATGTGCCTTCAGTTTAGAAGAAAATGAGCTAAGAGAAGAGTTGCTTGATTTAATAGAGATAAATAGACGTATTAAGATCAATGAAAGAAACAGATGGCAGGAGGTCAGTAAAACTCACAACGTCAGAAGGTTGATAAAACAAATGAACACAGTAATTAGGACTGTCCATAGAGATCCATGCAATATAACAGAAGTAAATAGGATATATTACTGTGCAGCTAAATTAATAACTGATAAAGTTCTACCATAAGAACTCAGGATAGTGAGGGAAAGGAAAGGTAGAAATCAAGTACCATCATGGAAGTATCAAATAGATAAGGCTATAAAGCAATTAAGAGAAGAAGTGTCACTGTTAGAAGAGTATAGAAGAGGGAACAGATCAACAAAAATACTTAGAAAGATAGACGTGATAAAAACAATGCACAGTATTAGAACAGATCAGGATCTATCACGCACTATCACAAATAAACTAAAAATCTCAGCATAGGTGGAAAAACTTGGAAGATACACATAAATATAAAGGAAATGTACAAAATAAGCAATTTACTGATGACCCAAAAAAGTTTTATAGAGAAATGGGAAACAAGGTAAAAGGAATTGAAAGACTACCAAAAAAAAAAGAAATAGATATATTTTGGAGAAGTATTTATGAAGAGCCTGTGGAACATAACAAAGATGCTAAATGGACAGAAGAAGTAAAAGAAAGAATAAGATGTTTAAAGGTGCAGGATATGAAATGGAATGGAGTAATAGCCAGAGAGATTGAAACAAAGTTTAGAAAAGCCTCTAACTGGAAAACCCCAGGCCCAGATGCAGTACCTAACTTCTGGTTAAAAGTATTAACATCTTTGCACGAAGATTTAGCCATGAGTAAGAACTATTTATATGCGCACTCCAAACAGACACCAACCTGGCTAACAACAATGCTCCTACTTAAGAGTAAACCTCTGCAAGCTACCCTAAAAATTATAGACCAATAGCTTGCCTTCCAACGATGTATAAACTGTACACTGGAATTGATGCTGACAGAGTTTATAGTCATTTAGAAGAAAACTCAATTATGGCAATAGAATAAAAGGGCAATAAAAGAAAGTCATATGAAACAAAGGATCATTTGTTGTTAAATAAAGTCAGAGTGGAGAACTGTAAAAAGGGGAAGAATCTAAGTATTGCATGGATCGACTACAAAAAAGCATTTGATAGTATCCCACATTCATGGATAAAACATTGTTTAAAAATGTGCAAGATATACCCTACATTGATCGACTACATTATAGTGACCACGAAGCAGTGGCAGACCACTTTACAACTAAGCCATGATAAAGGACAGATAAAAATTCAAAGGGGGATATTCCAGGGTGACTCTTTGTCACCGCTGCTATTCTGCCTTGCCCTTAACCCATTAAGCTGTCTACTCAACAGCTTAGGCCATGGCTATAATTTGGCTCATAGAAAACAATAAAGTGTAAAGACTTCTCATCGTCTCTTTGTCAATGATGATGTTATGATTTAAAATGGTATAGCTCATCAGATGAGGAACTGAAAGTACAATTGCAAATTGTCAAAACTTTTTCAGATGATATAAGAATGTAATTTGGTCTTGATAAATGTGCAAAAGCAACCTTTAAAGCAAGAAAACTGCAGAACCAAGAAAACATCAAGTTTGGGATAAGGATGTGGTATAAAAGAACTTAAACAAGAGGGAGTGTATAAATATTTGGGAATTGATAAAGGATCAACAATAAAACATGAACAAATGTGAATAAAACTTAGTAAGGAAACCTTTAGAAGACTTAAATTAATCCTGAAAACAGCTTTGACATCTAGGAACAAAATTCAAGCTATACAAATTTGCTCTTCTTATCCTAACTTACAGTTTTGAGTGATTGACTGGCCCCAAAATGTGTTGGAGAGATTAGATAGGAAAACAAGAAGGATGCTTCATGCTCACCAAATGATTTATAAAAATGAGCGCATACCAAGATTATATACTGTATTCCCCATTCTGAAGGAGGGATGGGCCTCCTTGAAATTGATTACATGTATAAATCTGCAATTGTGGGACTGCACACATATCTGCTGACCTCACAAGACCCAAATGTAGTGAAAGTTTTGAAACTTGAGGAGACTAAATCTAAGATGACTTCTCTGCTTAGTTTAGCAGAAGCATATCAGCGTCAAGCAGGAATGGAAATCAAACCAGAAGTAGATAAAAATCAGGCAGCAACTGAATGTGCCAATAAACAAAAGAAAGAATGTAAGGTGAAGGACCAGATGAGAAGGAAGTGATATAAAAGAACTTAAGCAAGAGGGAGTGTATAAATATCTGGAAACTGATAAAGGATCAACAATAAAACATGAACAAATGTGAATAAAACTTAGTAAGGAATACTTTAGAAGACTTAAATTAATCCTGAAAACAGCGTTGCCATCTAGGAACAAAATTCAAGCTAAAAAAATTTACTCTTCAAATCCTAACTTACAGCTTCGGAGTGATTGACTGGCTCAAAATGTGTTGGAGAGATTAGATAGGAAAACAAGAAGGTTGCTTCATGCTCACCAAATGATTTATAAAAATGAGTGCATACCAAGATTATATACTGTATTCCCCATTCTGAAGGAGGGATGGGCCTCCTTGAAATTGATTACATGTATAAATCTGCAATTGTGGGACTGCATACATATCTGCTGACCTCACAAGACCCAAATTTAGTGAAAGTTTTGAAACTTGAGGAGAATAAATCTAAGATGACTTCTCTGCTTAGTTTAGCAGAAACATATCAGCATCAAGCAGGAATGGAAATCAAACCAGAAGTAGATAAAAACCAGGCAGCAATTGAATGTGCCAAAAACAAAAGAAAGAATGTAAGGTGAGGACCAGATGAGAAGGCAAGAAATGTGGAAAATGCATAAATACACTTGCAAGTATAGAAAACATCTGGAAGAACCTTTTGTTGATCAAGATCAAACGCAAGAATGGTTAAGGAGAGGTGAATTCAAACTAAGAGATGAAAGGTTAATATTGGCTGGCCAAGATAGTGGCCTACATACACATTGGTTTACAATGTCCTTTGAACATGTGGTAGAAACAGACAAATGTAGGTTTTGTAAAACAGAACTGGAAACAGTTGCTCACCTTGCTGTTGGTTGTGACATACTTATGGCAGAAGGACTGTATACTGAAAGGCATAATAATGTGGCAAGACTGTTGCACTGGGGATTGTGCAAACATTATGGTACTGAACTGGCTGAAAAATACTGGAAACATGAGTCACAAAGCATCATAGAAAATTATGAACTTTGCATCACATGGGATCACCCATTACCAACAGTTCAAAAGATAGTTGCTAGTGGTCCATGAAAAGAAGACAAAAGTAGCATTGATCATTGAAATCGCCACAGCCAGTGAGTACAGTGTCTTGCATACAGAGACACAAAGTCATAAAATATCAGGATTTGCAGGCAGAAATGAGAGCAATGTGGAAGAAAGATACCCAGACAGTTCCAATAGTAGTAGGAGTAATAGGCTTATAAAAAAGAATTTACAATCATATTTACATATGTTACCAATACAAGTAACCCCATATGAATTGCAGAAGGAGTCATTGCTAGGTACACTGCGGGTGCTGCAAAGAGTACTACTGGCTGACATCAAAGATTGAAACAATACTAATTTCATGAACTTTAATCGTACTTTGACTTAGGAATGGGGTCCATTCCCATCAATGTATTAGACACCCAAAAGACTTGGAGAAATTGAAAAAAGGAACAATTTTTAATCCTCTATGAATCACTTTCAATTTTTTACTCAGGGATTTGGGAAGAACCTCACCACTGGTGGTAAGAACTGCAGCCAAAAGGGACTGTGTTCATGATGCAAAAAAGTGTGATTCAGAGACTTGTTAGTTGCAACGAGGAAACACCTCATAATCAGCTAATTTGCATGTCCCTGAATTGCCCATAATTATCACAAGTGCAAATCAGCACTTTCCCGCAGTAAGCAAAGCTGATGGCCCATGCATCGCATTGGCAAAGATACTCTCCCCATTCACTGTCTCACAATCACACACACTTATATACCTCTTACCTGTCCCTGAGTTGATAGAACATCCCTGATGTACTTTCTTATTTGTGTCCTTGCCTGCATAAATCATGGATCATTTCAGTCAGTTAATAATGCCAGACATTAGAATTTCATTCTTATTATTATTTGCTAAGTGCAGTGTGATGTTAGATCTATTGC